>NC_064811.1:94517981-94817981 GCF_023721935.1 Panthera uncia | reverse complement strand
AACCATAAACTTTATCTATACACTATTTAACCAAAGTGATTTATGATGGCAGATTTCTCTATTGTATAAATATTCTCCAAGGCATTAGCTATTAATTCAGTTTATTTCATTAAAACAAATATATACAATTCAAATCAGATTTACTAAGTAAAAGAAAAGAAAGTTCTTAATTTCATGGGCTCAGAATTTCAATTGTATAATATAATATAGTTGTGAAAAAAGAACTGGAATTCTTAAGTTTTTACCCCTACTCATACTAACATGATAGCTCAATTACTAAACTGGCCATATAACTTTATTGATGAAAATATATACGTAAGTATCCACTAACTAAAATTTCAATTAACTTTAACAGTATACAGGTGAATTTAAGCAGTTTGCAAAACTTCAACATATCAACTCCTTGACTAAAAGGGAGTTTTGAAGGTAGAAAATATAACATTTGGGGTTAGATACTCAAAGCGATCCTTGTGCTACAAATTATGCACAAAATGGTCCTTGTATTTTTAGGCTCACAGGAAAGAAGAGAAATCTCCATGGGTCCAATAAGAAGTGGTCGGAGAATATTGAGCGATAAGTACATATAAGAGGGAGGGCTGCTCTAAAGATGCTGCTGGCAGCAAGTAGAGGAGCTATATATCAAACATCACATAGGACCTCACAAAGAAGCAAGAGCAAATCTCCTGAGGAAGAGAGAGTCTCATCAACTTAGGCCTCCAGATTTCCCAGAGTTTGAGATTTGTTGGGCTCAATATCAAGAATCAGCTCACATACAATCAAGCAAAATGTCATGATGAGATTTAGGCCAACAAAAAACATATTTAGACTACTCAATACTTTGGATATTAAAGTTTTCTAAATGTGTATGTATATATATTCCTATAAGTAGATGCTTAAAGTACAAAAAATCAGATTACAAAAATGAGTAATCAATAGGCCTATTTGAAAAAGAGACAAATAGAAGGTTTTTAAGTAAATATATGTAACTATTGAAAAAACACTCAAAATATGGATTAAAGAGCAAAGTAGATATAGCTGAAAGAGGACAATTCAATTGAAAGAAAATTCTGATGAATTTACTCAAAGTGGAACTAGACAAAGATATTAAAAAAAAAGAAGAGGTTTAAAAGTACAGACAATAAGTTCTAACATATAACGAGGTAGAGACTTGAGACTTGATTGAAAGTATTTGAGAGATAAAGAATAAAATTATTCAGAACCGATGAAAGACCTAAATGCATAGGTACAAGAAACACAATACATATCAAATGATTAAAAGAAATACACACAAATCATGAATTCAAAGAAGAGGAATCAAAAAAATTTTAATACAACATCTAAAAGGGTATCTTAAAGCCAGAAAAAGATAATTTATTTAAAAGAACAGTAATTAATCATTAGGCAGACTTATTAATTTTAAATAAGAAGGTTAAAAGGCATTGAAATAGAATATTTAAAATGCTGACAGGTTAAAGTATTAAAAATTTAGAATTCTGAATCCCCACACCTACCAAGAATGTGAATGAAATAAAATACTTTGAAATAAAGAAAAATGATAGTAGAGGCACCTGGGTGGCTTAGTCAGTTAAGTGTCTAATTCTTGATGTCAACTGAGGTCATTACCTCATGGTTTCTGAGACTGAACTCCAGTGGGGCTTCATACTGAGAGTGCAGAGCCTGCTTAGGATTCTCTCTCTCCTCTCTCTGCTCCTCCCCTACTTGCATGTGTGCTATCTCTCAAAATAAATAACACTTAAAAAAGAAAAGAAATGGATAGAAAAGAAAAGGAAGAAAAGAAAAGTTATAGTATACCAAAAAATAGACCTAAATTAAAGGGAGTACTAAAAATATATACTTCAGGAAGAAGGAAATGATGCCAGTAGGGAGAAAAAGTTAATAAATAGAAGTAAATCTAACTAAACATTTTCTGTATAAAAATAATAATAATTATTTTGGGGGAGTTAAAGATAAAAAATCTTAAAACCAAAAGGGCATAAAATTTCATAGGAATGAAAATAAGGTAGAGGGCTCCAAGGTCCTTATTATTTTTCAGAAAGGTATTAAAAAATATATTCTCCACTTTAGTAAACGTAACTTCCAAATAATAACCTACATAAGGAAAGACATATTAAGTTCTGTTTCCAAAGAAATAGAAAGACACAGAATACAAAGAATAGAATGAAAGGTATAAATGTAAAAAACAACCTAAATTTTTTTGTCAAGGCTAGAAAGTCAATGGAAACATAGTGAAACGGAACAGTGGGAAAATGCCAAAGTGGATTTCAATGGACAAATAATCTTAGATAAATTTTAATAAAAAAGAAAAAGGTTTTCAAATTGGAATTTTAAAATTAGGGGTTTGATGTTTATGGGATGTTCCTAAAATAAGGGAAAGAAAACACTGGAAGAAAAAAAATGAAAGAACACATATAGGAAAATACTAACAATAGTAAAGTTGATATTAACACTGCTGTTATATAACATAACATCAAGAAAAAGTAGCTTTAAGCACATAATGATTAAAGATTCACCTCATCAAGAAAATAGAACTATTTAAACTTGTATTTCTTAGTAAAACAGTCTTATGATATACATAATAATATGCAAAACAGGGAAAAATGGACAAATTCACCATTTAATAGAAAATTTTAACAGGATCTTTTCAATTAATGAAAAATGAAGATAAAAAAATTAGGAAAGTAAGAAACACCTGGTAAGGAAATGAGTAATTATGATTTGTTGGACATAAAGAACCTTGTACCTAACAATGAGAAAAAAACAACGTTGTAGCACACATGGGCCATTTATAAAAACTCACTCCAAACTTGGCACTAAAACCAGTCTATAAATGTTCAAAAATCATTATCACACAGAACACTTACTCTGTTTGCAATACAATTAAATTAGAAGTCAATAATGACAATATAAGCAAAGAAAACAACTTTTCACTTTGAATTTTAAAAACATATTTGTGGGGCGCCTGGGTGGCTCAGTCGGTTAAGCAGCCGACTTCAGCTCAGGTCATGATCTCGCCCTCCGTGAGTTCGAGCCCCGCGTCGGGCTCTGTGCTGACAGCTCAGAGCCTGGAGCCAGTTTCAGATTTGGTGTCTCCCTCTCTCTGACCCTCCCCTGTTCATACTCTGTCTCTTCCTGTCTCAAAAATAAATAAAACGTTAAAAAAAATTTTTTTAATAAATAAATAAAATTAAAAAAAATAATAACATATTTGTAACTACCTCTAGTTTCAAAAAGACATTAAAACAAAACAAAGCTATACATTGAAACTTGTAAGTTCAAGTAAAATAGTAGTAAGAAGGGGAATTTATAGCTTAAAAACTATATATTAGAGAACAGAGATGTTAAAGCTAAATAAGGTAATGATCTATTTAAGTGGTTTTAAAGAATGCTAGAATAAACCCAAAGAAAGTGATGATAAAGTAAAGGTACTTTCTATTATCAGTGATAAACAAAGATAAAATAGAAGTCTGAAAAAGCAAAATCAGTTTTCTAAGATAATAATTAAACAGCTGAATTTCTGATGTTTAATAAAATATGAGCAAGCTAGAAGAAACAAAAAAAAGTAGCCTAACTATAGACAAAGCAGATATTAGTCAACTGAAATTGAGTTATGTTGTAATAACAAATAATATTAAATCTCACTAGCTTGCTACACCAAAGAATCATTATTGTTTGGGTTAAATTCCTCATAGTAAACTATGTTTATTAATTCTAAACCCTTTTGTTCCGGAACTTGCTAGTTTTATAGCTATGGAATTAAAAAGTGTTGTGATCTCATGCTAGCTCTTAAAATTGTTTGTCACACATTATATATTTTCTTCTTCAACTGACCAAAGTAGATCACAAGGCCAACCCTGCTGTCAACTAGGCCAGGAAATATATATCATATCATATCATATAATTAATATAATATAATGGAAGGTAAGGTAAGTTAGCATTTCTATATCCATTATAATATATATGGAAAGTCATTCCTCCAGGGAATGGTTGTATAAAGAGGAAACTGGTAGGAAATAGGAGTAAATATTTTGAACAATTATTACCAGCTAACAAAATAGATAAAACTATGAAAAATTATATGAAAAGTAATTTTAAAATATAGGTGAAATATATGTATTCTGATAATATGTAATCTAACAAAACTGATTAGGTGAGAAATAAGTCAGGCTTTTTACATGTGATATCATAGCCTAGCTTCAAAAATGAGGTTTTTATTTTGTTCTCCCCTATGAGCAAGTTTCTGTTCCATACAATAGTGTCTTTTATTCTTCTGTTTAATCTATGATTTAGCTCCCTGCTCAGATACCTACACTGGGATTCGTAAAAAAGAAAAAAAAAAAAAAAAAAAAAGCCCATTTTCTGTTGGTGTTTCCTAAATGCCTATTCCTCAAAGGCTATAAAAACAACAGTAACATAAAGGTAAAAACATTTAAAAAGAAGTTAACTGATGGAGGTTAAGGGCAGTCCCAAGGGATGGTCTTGTTTGACTTGAATGCAAGTACACAAAAAGAAATTATCTAGGAAGCAATTGGAAGAGTATCACTAGCTCAGAGAGAAGAATGAGTAAGAGAGGTTTTAGAAGGATAGGAGTGGCACTTTTTAGAAATGTTAAGTTAAGATAAGCAATAAGGAATGTGTTTAAGATGAAATATTGAGGGGGGTTTTGTTAATTTTTTTTATGTTTATTTATTTTTGAAAGAGAGAGAGAGACAGAGCATGAGTGAGGGAGACTCAGAAAGGGAGACAGAATCCGAAGCAGGCTCCAGGCTCTGAGCTGTCAGCACAGAGCCCGACATGGGGCTTAAACCCACAAACCATGAGATCATGATCTAAGCCAAAGTGAGATACTTAACCAACTGAGCCACCCAGGCACTCCAAAATATTAAGGTTTTAATTGTTGATAATCTATTTTACTTGGATTAATAATGAAACTACTATAGGACAATGATCAAATAATTAGATTCATCAACTAAAATTTTAAAAAATGAACAATATTTTCTAATGCATGGCTTTATAGTGAGCATGTTATTTAAGTTCCCATGTACTCTGTCTCTACCTGTTAAGTGGGGCAAAAAAAATCAGTTATAAACTAATAGTTAAAATTATAGGATACACTATTGCCATTCTGATTGACTTTTACACGTTTGAGAAAAAAGAAGTTAAGCTATATTTTAGATAAAACACACTCCAGATACAGCCATGGAAACAAAAAAGAATCATGCATTCTAAGTTCACAGAAAATCACCATTTATGTAGAGAGGAGTATAGAGATGTTCACAGTATTGCCTTCAATAGCTTATAGATAAGCTTTATTTTCTCCCCTCGCATTACCAAAAAATGGGAAACGAGCACGAACATCATCTTTTTTCCCCATTTTTCCTATTCAGGAAGATCTTTTTAAGACAAAGATTAGACACAGTTGACTTTTTGTCAAGTCTTTTCATGTCAAAGAACCTGTTAGGGAGACCACCAGGTTTTAAAACAATAGGTGTATGTGCACAGGCTCACTTATTTCACCCTTCCCATGAGGAATGGCAAATACTCCTTAAATAAACTGAGTATTATTGTTAAAAGAACACATATATTTAGTTTCTCAAAGACATGGAATTATTAAAGGAGAAATTATCTTACAGAAGAAGATACTGTTAAGTTTCTCAGGATCCACCAACCAATTTGACAATAAATTTCATATATTGAAAAAAAAAAAAAAAGAAGAAGATACTGAGTTGAGTAAGATTTGGTTTGGTTTAATTTGGGAAATGACAGTATCACAAGGTCCTGTATCCTATTGTTAATAAATGTCTCAGCTCTCCAGACTTAAAAGTCATGAATACTATTTGTTATCTTTCTCACATGTGCTTTGTGAAGTAAGTGAATATCTCACCTTCATTTAGAGATGGTAGCAGCTTTAATATTTAGCAAGAGCTGTTGCCTGGCTTTTTGACAGCCAAAAAAACAATCTCTCATTTGTTTTTTCTTCTTCTTTCCTCTCTTGTGAAGAACCAACACAGACCAGTAAGTAATCCAAGGTAGTAAAATTTACATGCAAATATTTCCTTTTGTAGACACACATTATTCTGTAGTGTATTCTACTAAGAAATGAAAGTTATCTGGTGGTAGGGACTGTGCCTTTCTATTTATTATGTTCAGGACCCGAAATAAATACCAAATAGGAGCACTGAAGATTATGGTAATAATGCCTGGAAAGTTCTTAGAATACTAATGAAATTCATTATTGGATTACAAAATAGTTAATTGAAGTCATCATCATTACAATAGTTGATTCCTTTGATGTATTGCCTCTGGGCATGATTAAAGATTTAACAATATTGGTCTTACATCCTAAGATGTGAAAAATGCCTAATCATTTGTTCAATAGTATAAGGATTATTTAGAATCAGAAAGCTAGGAAAATGCTGTCTGCATATAAATTAGCCTGACAAATTTATTTTCCAATCATAATAGCATTCTTCATTTCTAAGGAATACATACACAAAGAAAGAATATGTGCATTTTTTAAAAGCATGCAATTTAATTGCTGAGAAGAAGAGCAGAGTAGCATAACAAGAAAAACACAGATTTAAGTCTCAGAAGATCTGCATTCCACTCTCAGATCCTCCCCCTTGCTGAGTGATTTTCAGAAGGTCATACTATCAATCTGGGTCCAGATCCCTCTCCTCCTGTAAATAATGACCTCTAAGTTTGCTTCCAACTATAGTCTGCTATGTTATTCAAGTAATACTACACAAAAATGCCACCCTAATATTAAATTAAAGTAATATAATCCAGGGCATTTATTTCAAGGACTATTATAACATTCCCAAGAAGAGTTAACATCAATGTGATAATACTTAAACGGTATTCAGAATTTTAGGAAGGTTTCAAGATACAAACATCAAACTAACAAAAACAGTGACTTCAAGAAAAAAATCAGAAATCACTAGTGTTTGAACATTAGATACATACATTTCATTTCCCACGATATGAGTAACATTTATTGAGCATCTACTATGCTAGGCATTGTTCCTATGAAGTGAGAACAATCATTACAACCGGTTTAGAGAAGAAAAACTGAGATGCACACAGCTTAAGTAATTTTTCAAAGTTCAAATACCAGTAAGTGAAAGTCAAGATCAAAATCCAGACAGTCAAGCTACAGAACCCATGGTTTTCCTCTGAACTACAATATTATTTATTCTTAATGTGTGTGTACCTGTGTTCCCACATAATCAAAAGTCAGGTAGCACAAATACTCGGTGATCATTCCTTTATAACAGTTAACAAGATTTGTTGGAATTTTGAATTTTGCTCCAGGCAGATTATCAAGGCTTATCTTACCTTCCCAAAGTATCAGTACGTATACAAACTAAGTACTAATGCCAAAAACTCCATTCAGTATTTAATAATGAACATATAGTAGACATTACGTAAAATATTGAGATCATTCTTCTTTAAACAAAAATTAACATTGCATAGGCCTTTCATATTTGATCTGTGAAAGTTTTCACTTTAAAGATATATACTAGCTATAAAACACCAATAAGATCTGAGAATGCAGCTTCATTTAGAATCAAGTTATATTATTCCTTATGTCTGGGGCTTAGCAGTCATAAAGATGGTTGTATTCTACTATGAGCCTCTATCAATGGTTACAGAAGTTTTAACCTGCTCACTAGAGGAAGCTTCCCATTTGGAGTTATTCCATTTAAGCTTGCTCTTAGTTTGGCATGGTACTTCTGATTTCTAGAAAGTATTTGCATACAGATATACATTCCTAAAAGGAGTTTTACTTGGAAATTATACAGTATTATTTCCATGTTTATCCCTAATGTCTAGTAATTTCTAGATTCAAGAATGCCAATAGGATTTAAGTGTACCTACCTAGATTAATATATGTGTATAAGTGGGATTTAAAAAACTTGATCATAGCATATTTTTAATATTTCATTACAATTACACTGTCAAATTTATTTTCTCTCTTTTTAAGCAAAAAAAGGGAGTTCTCAAAGGTGTAATACACTTTCTAGGACTGGTCAAAGTTGGAGAAGTAAAAAGTTATTGTGTTCTAAAAGCAGTTAGCTTGGGGGCGCCTGGGTGTCTCAGTCAGTTGAGCATCTGGCTTCGGCTCAGGTCACGATCTCGCGGTCCGTGAGTTCGAGCCCCGCGTCGGGCTCTGTGCTGACTGCTCAGAGCCTGGAGCCTGTTTCACATGCTGTGTCTCCCTCTCTCTCTGACCCTCCCCTGTTCATGCTCTGTCTCTGTCTCAAAAATAAATAAACGTTAAAAAAAAAAAATTAAAAAAAATAAATAAAAGCAGTTAGCTTGGAATTATAACAAATAAAAATACAGTTTAAAGGAGAAGTAAAAACTAGTTAATGACTCCATCTACATTTATTGGTAGGATGTATATCTACATTTATTTTCCTCTTTTTTACAAATATATGTGAATGAAAAGTGGAAGAAAAATAATCTATTTCTCAGTATCTCTACAGTTATTATAATTAAGCAGCATAAGATACTAATATCCTGCTTATTCAAAATAATAGAAAAAAGGGGATTAAGAATCACTTCTATAAACAGGTTTCAACAATAAAACTATACCAAGAGTAGTCTACAAATCACTACTGGTTTTACGAGATTCATCAGGATCTTGCAAGATCTCAGTGTCAAGGGAAGGAACAGCAATTGTTAAACACTATTAAAAACAGAAAATAATTAACACGTTTTTGTATATGTGATTTATCATGCATCTCAAAAACTGTGCTGCTAATCTTGCTTCACTTTTTCAGGATAAGCTTCATATAAATGTTAACCCTATCAAAAAATACTATCACAGAAACATCTACAATAGTCATTGACTAAATATCTGGATACTTTGACCTCGTCAAGTTGACACATAAAAGTCATCATTGGAAAGATCAACTGTAGTTGGAGACTCCTCGTATGCAATTTAGTGCAGTTTGTCAAAAGTATTAGTAACTAAGAGGAGAACATTTGGTAGAAAAAATAAGAATCTGAAGGGCTTACAGGAGTTGGGAGAGGGCAGGTAAAGCTATGTTTAAACCCTAGTAATACCAAATGACATTATCAAGCCAGGAAAGCTTCTAGAACAGGGGAAAAGAAGCAGAACAGCCCGTGAAGGAGACTACAAAGGACTTAGTATAGAAACAGGCATGGCCTACGGTTCAATAGTGAGTGTTTGTGGTCAATACTGTTACCCAGGAAAGCAAATAATATAAGTGGGAAATATGTCCTTAAGTTTAGTCATATGGAAATAATGATGTGAGAAACTGAAGGCATCAGTAAATTTAGCTGCTTTTCTTTAAGGAGTCAGAATGTTTGGTACAAAGGAATGTGAGTCACAAAGAAGACTGTAGGTTTAAATACAGGAGTTACTTAGGGATATTTGCAAATTAAGGATAATGTTCCAGTAGATCATTAAAAGTTAAAAATATATGAAAATGAAATAATTCCTACTTCTGCAAGAACACTATGCTGTTCTTTTACTTATGGCTTCAGATCACAGTGATGTGTGTTGGAGTCTTAGTTCTAATCTGTTTTACCTTCTTGACTATAATAAAATTATTAAAATTCTCTAAATATGAATTTTATGTCAAATAGTGATAACAATACATATACCTCAGAGTTGTTATGGATATTAGACAGGGTAATGTGTGAACTGGAACTGGCACCATGCCTGGCACTGAGTGAGTGACAAATGAATGATTGCAGGGGTACATGGGTGGCTCAGTCAGTTAAGTGTCCAACTTCAGCTCAGGTCATGATCTCAAGGTTCGTGGATTTGAGCTTCGCGTTGATTGTCTGTGCTGACAGCTTGGAGCCGGGAGCCTGCTTCAGATTCTGTGTGTGTGTATCTGTCTGTCTGTCTGTCTCTCTCTCTCTGCCCCTTCCTGGCTTGTAGGCACGCTCTCACTCTCCCTCTGTCTCAAAAATAAATACACATATAAATAAATAAATAAATAAATAAATAACTGCTGTCCTTATGATGCCACAGCTATAGCTGCTGTTCACTGAAAGTTCTGGAGAAACTGAAATTGAGGCACTACACCAAAGAGTCCTCACTGAGGAATGGGTCAGAGGTATGTCCTTAGGTCATCAAGAATGTATCAAGCTCTAAGTAAGACACAGACACTGCCTTGTGAATTATGGTTTGGTTCCAGTCCTTTATATATATAATGTTCTACAGACGATCTATCTAGTCATTTCAAAAAGTAGAGAATTACAAACAGGTAAATTAATAAATTTATATAGATGGTGTGGAAGAAGTAATCAGATTTCTTCAGAAGAAAAAAAAAAAAAAAAAACATTTAGGCTATGGCCCTGGCAGCTCTATTAAATAATTTGTTTTTTACTAAACATAAGAAAATACTGGCATTATCTGACAGTACAATAAGCAACCTCCCCAAAATGTTTCACAGTGATATATATGATTCATAATTTTCATTTTTACATTAGCTATTTAAGAGATTCCTTTTCTTATAGAATCCATCCTTGAAAAAAAATCTTGGGGCACCTGGGTGGCTCAGTCGGCTAAATGTCCAACTTTGGCTCAGGTCATGATCTCATGGTTCGTGAGTTTGAGCCCCTCATCAAGCTTTGTGCTGACAACACAGAGCCTGGAGCTTCCTTCAGATTCTGTGTCTCCCTCTCTCTCTGTACTTTCCCTGCTCACGCTCTGTCTCTCTCAAAAATAAAAGAAAATAATTTTTTTTTAACCTGGGCTTTATGATAGGGTGGTAAAATTAAGTAAAAGAGCTCAGTTTTTTGTAACCAAATAAAAATTATAAAGTGAAAAAATTCAGTAAATTTAAAACTATATATTTAATAATAAGATCCATAATTATTAAAAATTGAGTATTTAGAATTTAAAAGTCAGTCTTTTCATGCAAAAGATGAAATTAGTTTAGGACTAAGTAATAATGAGAATTAAGTTAATATTTAATTATCGTTGAGTATAATTGTATGTAATTAGTAAACAAGGGGACTTAATGCAGTGTAAGAATAATTCAAATAGCAAATAAAGTGACAGAAACTATAATAAAAATATACTGAGGTTCCCACCATAAACCAGGGAATAAGATATGGAATGATACCAAAATTAAATGCTATATTCTGTTAATAAGCTATAATACCTATCAAGAACCAGATATTAGTTAAGAGAAAACAGACTTAGACAACAATAGAAAAAATTCAGTACTGGACTGTGGAAAAACTGCCTTATAATATAGAAATATCTAACAAATAATTGGAAATAATTAGTGAAGGGTGAAGCAGCCTTAAGAATTCTCCAAGTCTCTCTCTCTGATAATAACTGCACACATAACTTCTTTTCTTTTTTTAAGAGGTATTTATTTATTTATTTACTTTTAAGTAGGCTCTACACCCAACATGGGGCTTGAACTGACAACGCTGAGACCAAGAGTCGAATGCTCTACCGACAACCAGTCAGCCACCCTGCACACAATTTCAATTTGGCGCATCAAAGGCAAAAGGTCACATTTACATGTCTGTTGGCCTTACAGTTATTTCTGCATTTGGAATAGAACAATAGGCTGTGTAGTTTCATATGAAGTCACATTTTTGGACCAGATAAAGTGATATTTAACCAAGCCTCACTTTTAAAGAGTTTTTATTTTGACTGGTATAGAGTCAAACCACATAGGTTTCATATTTTATTTCCTTCAAATCATTAGTTCAAAGTCCTCTCTCATTATATGTAATTTATTCCTTTTTTCTTGCATCTCTTGAAACTCTTGACCATTTCAGTATCCAAAGTCAAATTATTTTTGAATATTTTACCTATTTTAAGTAACTCAAACATGTAAATAGTAATATCTGTAATATATGTATATTTTGCTAATATGCATAATATTAAAGAAACAAATTCATAAAGTACAATATAGAAGACAGAGATACAATCATACACATTTACTACTAATCATTGACAAGTATGACTTTTTCATGTATACCATTATAATCCAACTTATGAAGTTCTTGCTTTCAAAAGAACACACAGTCTAAAAAGAGTTATAGATGAGCCAAACTTTTGTTAACATAATATAAGGATGAGACTGTAAAGAGGGAATGAAATATATTAACAGAAAATTACATAAGGTATCAATTCACAATTATATATCTAAATTCAAATAAGTCATTTGCAGAAGCAAAAGACAAATATATTCCATCAAAAAAAAAAAAAAAAGGAATAACTGGTCATGAAAATATTAAAATTTAAAACAAAGCCAGAAGGATTTGAATATGTCTGTACCACTTATGAGCTGTGAGACCTAGGGCAAGTTGTCTAACCTCTCTAAGCCCCAATATATATCTTCACCTGTTAAAAAAATTAAATAAATAAAATAAAACCTACCACACAGAAAGCCTCTGAGGACTAATAGTGGGTATATAATAAACACTGTTAAGCAAATGACTTGTTAGAGAATCATATGAGAAACTTGTCTTCCCACCCTTTTCTAATTATCTGTGTCTGTTCTAAGCCAAATGCAAAAGTGTAGCAAAGAAAATCAAAAGAGTTATGTGTGTTTGTGTGCCTATATATGTGTGTATATTTAGAAATAATATTTCTAGACCCTGTGAAGCTGGCAGGAATTGGTAGCCTTATATATATTTTTAGTGAATTATCTGAAAGTGTTAGACATTTTAACAAGTGTGTTGTACAGGTATATATCCAAATTACTAGTACAAATACAGAAACTCAGTAGAATTTTTCATATTCAATCAAATTCCCTAAGAAGTATGGAAAGCAAATTGATATAAATTGCATTTCTAGCTTTTGAAAACATAATAAAAGACTCTAATGAATACATGCCACAGAGATTCACAATATAATATGAGTGCTTCCAGTAATAATGCACTATAAAAGGTAACTAAAGTCAGTCTGTGCATGAATTTAACAATTCTCTTATGTGTCTAATCCTACTAAATTTAATATCATTACAAATATATTATTCAAACAGTAAAGCATTTGGATTCCCTAATCTAATTCCCCCATGATTCCAGAACTACATTTCTAAGTTCTGGGCCTTTCTGTTTTTCCCTAATTCATTTATGATGTAACACAGTTCTTTAAATTTCAAAGATAGGGGAGTATTGAAAGTGAAGGTAGGAAAAAAAAAAAAAAAAGCAAAAGTGGTACTGATTTGGATGGAACCACCTCAAAGGAAGAAAAAAACTTTATTTAAAATGTGCAGTGGTACAACTGCCTAGGTGGCTCAGTTGATTGAGCATCTGACTCTTGGTTTAGGCTCAGGTTATGAGCCAAGACAAGGATGGAGCCCTACATTGGGCTCTGCACTGATAACAGGGAGCCTGCTTAGGATTCTCTTGTTCTCTCTCTCCCTCTTCTCTCTTTCTCTCTCTCAAAATAAACTTTAAAAACAGATAAAAATAAAAATAAAATATATAGTGGAGATCAATAAATAGGAAGTAAACATTATATATTGTACATATAATATATAATTATATATAATCTCTCCATATAATTGATTATAGAAAATAGTTGTATCAAAAAACCATGAAGGAGCGCCTGGGTTTCTCTGTAGGTTAAGTGCCCGACTTCGACTCAGGTCATGATCTCATGGTTTGTGAGTTCGAGCCCCGTGTCAGGCTCTGTGCTGACAGCTCGGAGCCTGGAGCCTGCTTCAGATTCTGTGTCTCCTTCTCTCTCTTCCCCTCCCCAACTTGTGCTCTCTCTATGTCTCTCAAAAAATAAACACAAAAAAAAAAATTAAATAAAAAGAAAATCATGAAAATTGTGGCTCTCATAATTGTAAGAACTATTTTTATTCATTAGGTGAACCTGTGATATAATTGCTTTACAAAAATATGTACCTCTTATAATCATGCAGTTAGATTTACTCTTAGAGGATATCTTAGTCTGGGAAACCCATGGAACAGAGCCTGAAACAAGAACTTAGAAGCAAGCAGTTTTCTAGGAGTTAATCACAGGGAGCATCGGCATCTGCTCCTATCACCAGCGTCTTTAAGGGTTGTTTTGAAGGGCACTAATTGCTTTTGTTTTCAGATTACTATTCAGAATGTTGGAATAAATCCATTTATGTCATCAGCTCTGCAGAAGCATTGAAACAGACAAGTTACAATTGGCACCAGGTGTATCAAAACTCATACAGAACTGTCCAAAGTCTTATTTGCAATTATGCGAGACAAAAAAAGATAGGCAACCCAGGCCTCTGATATTGTCCACCACATGCACCATTTAAGTCTTTTTTGTCACTGAGTTTTCAAATTAGTGGCTTGTTTTTATATAAAGTTATGGGAGCAAACTGTATTTGTCACTGTTTTATATTCATCATTGTCCTCTTACGCCATACATTCTAGATTTTTCTTAGCCTGAATCAGCAATTGAGCTGTTCTAGATTGCTTTCATGGTGGGTTGATTCCTCCTTAAAGAGTCCCTCTTCTTGTTAGAGCTATGGTCACTATAAAAGCATGGAAGTACCAAGAGACAATCCAGCATATCCCCTGAATGCTGGACACATTCCACCTTGCCCCCATTATGTACCAACCACTCTAGCCAAATAACCTAAAATTTTTCACTAATATGTCATGTCTCTGAATTTTTGTAGAGTTTATTTTCCATAAACAGACATCCATATGTCTTAGCATGACATATTAAATATAACACCATTTCCTGCTCACTAGATTCAATTTTCATGATATAATTAAAACAGTGAGCCAGTGTGATGTTCTGCAAAATATCAGAATAATCAAGGTACTGCAGATTATTTTTGAGCAGAGAAAAGAAAGTAACATTAACCTATCCTTAAGTCAAAATAATATGTTCCTGTGTTCTTTTCACAAAATGCAAACAGCTTTAGGTCCTCTCAACTGAGGAGAGTAGAAAGAATGCATTTATCATGTTAATAGCAGTATACTCAGTGTCCAAGGCTGTCTTGATACATTTAGGTAAAAATACCTCTTACAGGGCTACAAATGTGACTGGGGCTAACAACTGGTTAAAATCATGATAATCCACTACCATTTGTTACAATCCATTTGGTTTCTGCAAAACCAACATAGTTGAAATAAACATAGAAATGAGAGAGACCACAACTCCCACTTCTTTTAAGTCTAAGAAGGTAGATGAATTTCTTCCTGAGATAGATTACTGCTTTATTTTACTATTTTGTCTGATAGCACTGGGACAGTTTCAAAGCTTTCCAGGTGTCTTTGCCCACCACAATGGCTCTCATTCCATTGTTCACAGATTTTTGCCAGCTGCTAATTCATTCCAAGTAGTCAGCCACTAGTATCACTTCTAGTAAGGGTGATCTTTATGTATATCTCTGTGACCAAGTTTTTACCTTAAATTGTAGTTTCTGTAATTTGGAGCTTAACTTGTCTACCCATGTCTGAAAAGCAAGTCTAGATAAATTCACAGATGTGAGTATAAAAGAAAAAGACACTTCTGACAAGCGCCTGGGTGGCTCAGTGGGTTAACTGTCCTACTCTTGATTTTGCCTCAGGTCATGATCTCACGGTTCACGGGTTCATGTTGGGCTCTGTGCTTAACAGTGCAGTGTCTGCTGGGGATTCTCTTTCCCTCTCTCTGTCCCTCCCCTACTTGCCCTCTCCTTCTCTCAAAATAAACAGTCATTTAAAAAAAAAAAAAAAGGCACTTCTGAAAGCAAGGACATCCAAGTTCTAGTCTTGCATCTTCACCAAGCACAGATGTTTTGCGCTCAGGCAAATCACGTAAACTGTCATTTTAGCATTCTAACTACTAAAGCAGGAGGTTGGACCAGATGATCATTTCATTATTCATTGTAATATATACATTACAGCAATGTAATATGGGAGATTTTGTCAAATATCTGTAACTTTCAAGTCAGGTATCTAAAACATTGCTAAAGTAGAAAAAGAGTTGCTGCATATTCATATCCAATCATTGCCATGTAAGGGATTAATATTAACAAATAATTCATATTGAATGTTTATGGTGTTAAATGCTTTATATTGATTACCCATTTTATTCTCTTTCCAAAATTCTGAGGCTGATATTATTATAATTCCCTTACATAAATGATAAAATTGATGATCAGAGAGGACAATGTGTTCAAGATTAATCAAGCCAGTAATTAACAGAAAGGGATTGCCAAAGACCATGCTCTGAGCCTCCAGATTATACAACTACTTTTAGCTGTCTACCTATTAAATAGCCTATTAAGAAAAAATGGAAATGTCGAAATCAGTTCTAGCAGTTTTTTATTTGTTCAACTCTGCCAAAGTGATGACTCTAATAGTTCTAGTAAGGGGGAATTTTTCTTAATTTGGCATTTATCCAGCTAGTGTTCTTTATTGTGACTGTTACTAAGGACAAATACTGATTTAAAGGTGACACAAAACATTTCTACAGAACTTTCTGGAGCTTTGTGGTGGAGATCTTAACTTTTCTTTTTTGCAGACTATGAGAGTCAAAGACAGAGAGGAAAAAAAAGGAAGCAGTTAAAAAGAAGATCTTTGCAACCTCTCCAGAATTTCTTGATTACTTCTCATCTGGTCTAATTTTTCCCTGATGAGAAGCTGTGCTTGAGAGTAATAAGTACTGCATGAACTAAATACATCACACTTGACTGTCTGCATAATGGCACTGGTGGAAAGGAATCAAATGGATTTAGGTTTCATCAACCTGAAGCTATTGATTTTTCAGCTTTCCATGAGCAGCAAAATGGAGTTAGCAAAAACCACTTTTTGCACTCAAAAGAGTGAACAGCAAGGGAATACCAAGCCATACTTGAATATAATGTGCATTTCTTAAACAGACTGCAATTCACCCGACTCCAACAGTAATAGCACACCTCTACTTCACAAATAACACACAGAGGTATTTTGTTAATGTTATAGTACTGATAATCTGAAGTTACACCATTCATCATAAATTTAAAGTTCATTAATCAGCAGATCTTATCTTTAGGTAGGATATATATCTTTAAAAATATACACAGAAGGAATGATTTTGAAAAAAATATTTTCTGAAAGAGGTATAGTAAAAGCTATGCTTCAGTTTGACTCTGAACACTTATTTGAAGATCTTAAATGCCTCACTACTATCAAAAAATAAAATAAAAAACATTAGATAACATAGCACATATTTGCCCCATTATAATATATTTTGGAAAAATTAATTGGCCCATTTTCTGTGATTTTTTAATAACACTATTATAAACCAACAACAAATGGTTGTATTTTTTTCCATTTAAATCTATTTTATATCAGTTATGAAAGGGCAAAAGAGGAGTTTGGTTTTGTTTTTTTTTGCAAGCAGGAAAATTAGAGTAAACCTCATTTAAAGTATGCTTGGCTTTCTGAAATTCACCTTTTTCATTTCTTAAATCTTTTTTTTAATTCTATCCAAATTATTTAATTCTCAGAAACAAGCAGGCATATTTACTTATTAGTTACAAGCTTATCACATGAAATTAAACACCAGGATGTGCAGTAATTAGAAATCACCTCACCCTGGAAAATGGGATGATGACGGAGTCCTTGAATCAGTAGAGGTTAAAACTGCATGTTCAGAGCACCTTTGTATAAACCTGAAAAAGGCTTCTGATTAGAGATATTGTATGAACGGCACTACAATTAAAAGTTATATTTAATCTAGCAGAGTTTATTTTAAGCACTGTGACCTTAGAACTGTATCATATAAGTAGAATAATTTGGCAAAAAATAATACACAATGCCCTTTCCTCAACTTTGTCTTGAGTTCAAACATTTTTCAAGGAATCATTTAGTATTAGTAACAATATTAATATAAAATACATATAAATTATGAGGTATAACACACTAACATAAAGGACCATGGCAATTATGAGTTGTTTAAATAGGAAAAAAGGTTAAGCCTGACCACCTTATCACTTTATGGATGAGTAAATATAGATACAGGATGCAAAACCTGAAACTACAGAAGTAAAAGCAAATATCTGTCAATATTCTTAAATTTGCAGTTGGGACTATACCTCTAAGCATAATAACAAAAAGAGAAATAATCTAGAACCTGACTCAGCTAACACAAGATAGACATTCTCATTATAAAAATGTATTTGGAATAATACATAAAAATAAACTTAATGGATACCTGTTTATCATTAATGGTATCATCCCTTAAACAAATCAAAACAGAATAAAGGTACTAGATTTATGACAGAATTTCCAGGGACATTATAAACACAATTTACTAATCCTTATTCTTATTTCCTAATATAAATAAAACTCACATATCTCTTCTAATATCTCCTCTTCCCCAATAGAAACCTGAAAGCATTTCTTACACACACATTTCATTTCCTGAATGGTGGTGGAGGTCAGAGGGAATTAATTACTAGCTTTGCTACTATCATCTATACCTGTTAGCAGCCTCCACACCAAACCACACTGTGGACTACTGGTCTAGTTACACAGATTTGCACATGATAAGATTCTAGAACATGAAGTAAAGGAGGATCACAGTTCAATACAACCCAACAAGTCTACTAAAATTACTAAATTTTTAGAATTCTGAGAATTTGTCAAAGAAGAGATAATGATGAAAAATGAGATAATTAACAAGCTGAAATGAACAAAGTGATTAGAATGCATGTAAAAATCACTTGCAAGAAAAAAGACATTGGAAGGTAATTAACACAAAGCCGTATTAAATTCAAATTTAGATTCATAAAGAACTGAATGCTACAAAAAATAAAATCAGAAAACTAAAAGAAAAGTTGAGAACCACTCATAGCATATGAAGTAAAGAAACAAGATAAAAACAATAGCTGAGAAGTTGTTAGAAATCCTGAAATGGTGATGCAACATCTACAAGTAACCAGAACTAACAGAGCAGAAACAATAACCAAATTAAAACAGATTTTTAAAAAACAGTGCTTTTAAAAAGAACTAAAACTTATAAATGGTAATAGCTCATTGATATTTCTCAAAGTAAAAATAGGTCACCACCCTTAAAATAGATAGGTGGAATTTTTTTAATCAAATAATCTAGAAGTATTCAGACAGAAAAACTAACCAAACAAAAATCAAGAGTGGCCAAGGATTTCACAACAATATTTAGTGGTGGAAGATCATTTTTGTTTTCTAATACTGAGAATTTTTCCTAGGCTATCAAGGTAATAAGGTAGAGACCCCAAAATTTGAGAAGACAGCAGCATGGGAATATTAACACCATGGAATATACAAAATACAATTCACAAGTGGTATTTCAAAAACACAACTAAAAATCATCACATGAGCACTTAAATAAGTTTTCTCTAAGTAATTTTTATACATAATTTTATAAAACTTATTGTAAACATTAAATCTGAAAGATAACTTCTGAAAGTGAAGATAGAAAGCCACAAAATTCCTGAGAAAACAAATCTAATAAACTGATATGTACATATGTATATGTGTGTGTGTGTATACATCTCAAATTAGGTAGATGATGTAAGAAGATAACAAGAGGGAAAATTGCTCATTTCACTTAGGTTAATGCTAGCTACTTCCACACAAGATCTCATTCCTGCTAAGCCTTTAGATGACTCTTTCCTTGACCACAAATCTTTTATAACTACAACTTGAGAAGTCATCTTAAGACCATAGGGAAAGACCAAGATAATATTAGTGACATTGGCCCCCTTGGACTTCTCTAAACTAACACCAGCTATGACATACTTCCAGATTTGTTTTATAAGAAAAATAAACTCCTATTTCTATAAGTAAATATAATTTAATTTTCAATTATTTACGGTAAAATGCAATCTCAACTTTAAGACATCACTAAATCCTTACTCACTCTTAAAACTCCTAATAAAAAACTGAATTAGTACATTACATTTAGCAATGAGTGTAAGTATAAAATGACCACTAGTGAAATTTAAACCACTACGTACACTACCTTTTTTTTTCTAGATTTAAAATATATACTGGAACACCTGAGTGGCTCACTCAGTTAAGCATCCGACTTCGGCTCAGGTCATGATCTCCTGGTTCATGGGTTCGAGCATTGTGCATGGCTATGTGTGGACAGCTCAAGCCTGGAGCCTGCTTCAGATTCTGTGTGTGTATCTCTCTCTCTGCTCCTCACCTGCTTATGCACGCACGCACACTCTCACATAAAAAAATAAAATAAAATAAACCTTTAAAAAAATTAAAAATAGAACCACCATATGATCCAGCAATTCCACTGCTATTTATCAACATATATATATACATATACATACATATATATGTGTGTATATGTATATATATATGCACACCCAAGTTCAGCGCAGCATGATTTACAATAATAAAGACATGGAAGCAACCAAAGTGTCTTTATGTGAACGAATGGCTCAAGAAGATGTGATACGCATATATACACATACATGCATGTGCACACGCACACCACTCAGTGTAATGCTATTCGGCCATAAAGAAGAACAAAATCTTGCTGTTTACAACATGGATGGCCCTTGAGGATGTTATGCTAAGTAACATAAGTCAGAGAAAAGACAAATGCTATGTGACCTCACTTATATGTGGAATTAAAAAACAATAAAACCAAGTTTGTAGATACACAGAACAGATGGGTGGTTGCCAGACATGGAGGATGAGGGAGGGTAGGGGACAAAATAGGTAAAGGAGGCAAAAAAGTACAAAGTTCTATTTATAAAATTAAAAAGTCACGGGTATGTTATGTACAGCATGGTGACTATAGTAAATAATCCTGTATTGCATATGTGGAAGTTGCTGAGAGACATTAAAAGTCCTCATCACAAGAAAAAGCAATTTTTTGTAGCTATGTAATGTGACAAATATTAATTTGACTTATTGTGGTGATCATTTCACAAATATACAAAAATGTTGTAAAATTGAAACATATCAATTATACTTAAATAATTAATAATTATCACTATTATCAGTTCAATTTTTATATACATTGCAAAATGCTAGCTGCCAGTTCTCCTAAGAAAGGGCCAAATTGAACCAAATCTCTGTCTTGCTTCTCTGTTCCTTGAGTGTCCTACCTCTGCAGGACTCATTTTCTAGTCTGGAGACATGATGCAAAAAAAAAAAAAAAGGTTTAAAGTAATTTCTATACTCAACATGGGGCTTGAATTTACAATCGCAGTATCAATAGTAATATGACTGAGTCAGTCAGGCACCCCCATGATGCAAAATTTTATCAATTTCACCTTTCAATTCATTAATTGTTTTTATTTTATCCAAGTCCTCTTTCTTTTTCTCTCATTACTCTGAGCTGAGCACTTACTATAATAATACAGTATCTTCTCAACTCTTTGTGTCCTCTTTCTTTTTCTCTCATTACTCTGAGCTGAGCACTTACTATAATAATATAATATCTTCTCAACTCTTTATATGGCAATTTGTTTTACTTAATCTTCTACTTTGTGCAGTGGCTTCCTTTTAACAATTTTCTAATTTGTTGGTTTTGGCCACTCGCTTTTCATGTTAGTGGCTTTTCTTAAACATCTGATAGTCCTTTACTGTCCTATTACATTTAATATTGAGACACTTGAGGTTGACAGGAAGCTCTCCATATAGAATTGGTTGACTGGACGCCTTTACAGTGGGAAGATCTGCAAGGAGTCTGTCTTTAGTGGCATCCTATTTCCTGCTGCAGGACACATACCAGATTGCAGTGTTTATGCCCTGAGAGGGTGGGAAATGGCTACTTGGTTTCTACTTTTTACTAAATCCTGTTTATGGCCTCAGGCCTGGTCATGCCCTTTTCTATGCTGGTAGTTCCCAAGTGTTGTGTTTCTCCAGAAGGCAAACCTTTAGAGCCAGAGCTTGCACCCAATTTAAAGTAGAGAGTGTAGTTCTTGTATCTACCTGACTTTAGCAAGGTTTTCAATTAATTTTTAGTTTCCCTTTTGCAGTTTAAGGGAATAGCTGGTAGCAGTTTACTGGAGAATCCCTCAAGAGTCCCGTCAACACTGAGAGAGGCCCACATGAAGGCCCTCCTTGGAGTGAAGTGTCTGTAAGGTCAATGACTTATTTATGGTCTTGTAGTCTCTTCAGAGTGGAAAGGCAATTCAGACAGAGGTACAGTAGACTGTGAGTACTCAGGCAAAGGAGGGCAGAAGGGAATAGTAACAGTCACATCAGTCTAAATAGTCTTTTTTTTTTTTTAAGGCATCTCTTGTGTCTTTAACTTTTCATTACTCTTTTGCTATGAATCTTTCAATGAAATTATTATTCTATAATCCTGAAGTCTTTTGGAAACTTATGCATGCCCATCAAAATAGGTTTCTCATTGCATTTGTCTGATTTGGGTATTCTCACTTTTAAATGCACTCCTCAGATGAAAAATCTTATCTAATTGGAATGCTTCCTGTAAAGGCCATTGTAATTCTGGGACCACGGTTCTTAGCACAGGAAGCAGGTGTGCCAGAATGTGGTGTGCTCAGTTCTTTGAAACTTGAGGATCCCATTTCTTTGGCTAAGCCTTGGGTCTCTTGGCACATACCTAAGATGGATGTGCCACTGGGTTGGGGATTTTATAGTATTTTACAGTGTACCTATCAGCACAGAAATTTTCTTGAGGTTAGCTAGTGACCCAGTATCAACCTAACCCATTCCATGACCAACTTATCCTAGCACAGGAGTTTATAGTTAGGTGGCAAGTCCTCTAATAACTTTTAAATGCTTGACACCTGGCCACCAATTTGTGGCTTTGGCTTCTGACATTTGCATTACCAACAGGCCTGTTATGCCTTTCAAGAGATGACTTCTTTACAGTGAGCTTTTAATACTCTAATTTTTGCCTACTTAGATTTTGATATGCTGTTGATTAAAACAGTCTGGATTTCCTGCCTTATATCCCCCCGAAGACCCCCTCACAGCAGTTCGTACTGTGCACTTACTCTGTGGCTTTGAAGTTACCTAAAGGCTGTCACTTTCCTTTCCAAAATTCAGGAGTACCAATTATTTCCCTTTTGAAACAATTCTCCCTAATAAAACCAGACTTCTTGTTTCTGAGATCCACCAGGTCCTCCCTGAGGAGCTTACCTTATTGATGAGATCGGCCACAAACCCAAATATTGTGGCCTACTAAGTCTTACCATGAAAATCTGGATTCTCTCACACTCCAATTTTTTATCCAGAAGGACTACGGTAAACAAACTTCAAACGTTCAGAACGCAAAATAAGCGGAGCTAGAACCGAGAAAAGCTTACCGCAGATCCCTGGAGAGCAACGGAAACAGCCTGTGGGTCCCTTCACCTGCGTCTAAGAGCAGTACTGAGACTTTAGCAGCCTGCATCCGACCTCACCACCGAAACTCTCAAGTGGAAACGAAATAACTTTGCAATGAGTTTGATGTCCTTCATCCAAGGGAAAAAAACCCGTGAGCTGGGAGCCTCGCGGTGCCTCGCGAGACGAAGGCTAGGGTTCGCCACCTCCCGAGGGATTTTGGGTAAGCGCGTTTCCTAGAGCGTGAGGAGAGGCGGCCCAGAGAGCGGGCGTGATTGGCTGAGAAGCCCGCTTTTCTAAAGCCAAGGTAAACTCAACTGCAGCCCAGCTGGAGGATTGTCATTGGTGTGTGTTAGGTTTCTTTGACCGTGAGGGTGAGGCTTTTCCCGAAATGTCGGCCGTCTCAGGTTTGCACTGGTGACGTGGGCCTGGCCACCGGAGCCGCCTGCATTTTGTCAATACGGAGGACCTCTATCGGTTGTAAGGAAGTGACAAACTTTTATACAAAATACAAACTTTTATAGCAAGTCCTGTTTTCAGCTCCCCATCTTACCTCTGCTTCTTCAATGACTAAAGTTTCCAAGAGCTGTGGAAACAGTCATTTTTCATGTCAGCCATGCCCCCTGGAGGCATTGTGTTGTAAATTGGCGAAGTGAGGAGCCAGGCTTTTCCACTGCAGTGATTTGCTCTCTTGTTCTTTTTGACCTCATGGGGTTTTATATATTTAGAATGCCTACATTAGTGAGTTTTCATGAGGAGATAAATGTGACCTGTCAATCCTTTTTGTCTAAACAGAAGCTTCAGTGTCAAGTTATTAGAAAGGATATCATTCTTTTTTTTTAATGTTTATTTATTTTTGAGAGACAGAGAGACAGCACGAGCGGGGTAAGGGCAGAAACAGCAGGAGACAGAATCCCAAGCAGCCTCCAGGCTCTGAGCTAATCTGCACAGAGCACCATGCCGGGCTTGAACCCACACCTGAGCCAAAGTCCAACTGAGCCTCCCAGGTGCCCCATAAGGATGTAGTTCTTAAGAAAAGCATTGGTTTTGCGATATTTGAATATACATGATTGATACGATTGGTATAAATGTATCAAAAATACTTCTATGCATTTTATCTCATATAATCATGGATTTATCTAATGTATTTATCAATGGCCTATATAGGCCAAGCAAATGCAAATTTTATCTTGCCTGAGGCTCTAGAATTGAATCCATATTTTATAAAAATCTAGCACCAAAATTTGGATAATAACTGTATCATAAGGTTTGAAGCAACTCATAGTATATTTTTTATTATTTTACCTTATTACCATTATGAGCTATTCGTTCTTATTTAATGCTTCCTTCTTTAAGTGAAATGAAGAAAAAAAATTGCAACTGATTGATGCTCAGTTTAGCTGATTTCTAATTGAAAATTTAAATTTATGCATTATAACTAACACTTTAATTTAAAAATGAATTTCAGCTACATATTCATGATAGGGAAATAATTTCTAAGTATATATTTTTAAAGATTACTGTTGTCTTTTTTTTTATTTTTTTCCTAAGTGACTGAAGCCATATTTTTCCTGAGAGCAAATAAGCTTAGACCTCAAAGGATTTTCTTCGGAAGTTAAATAATCCACTTAGGAAGTGAAAACCCACAATGCTCTAATGGAATTTAAACATAGCAAAACCTCTTCTTCCCCCATTCTATCATTAACTGGCATGAGGGATTTTTGATGAAGTTTAAAAGACTTCTTCAATAAATTCCCACAAGCAAGCCAAAGTAAGGACAAAGTGGTAATTTGAATTTTTGAGTTTTAGTTTCTTGTTTGATTTTATATAATAGTTCTGTCTTTTAGCCAGTTTATTGTTTTCTGTAATTTGGCCTTTGAAATAAAACCAATATTGTTGTTTGTTCTAATATTAAAAGTCAGTAAGAAGGGAAACAGGAAAGGCAGAGTATGAAAATTTTAAAACAATATTCCTGGAATTCACTGACAAATAATCTTTTCTCATTAATATATGCAGGTGTGCCTTCCCAACCATAAGGAATAGGTTTCTGAAATTATTTGGTGGGAATGTTTTCAGTGTGAGTCTTAAGACTTTTTTTAGGAGTATTTTCGTAAAATAGACCCAAGTGCCTAAAATAAAATGACAAAGACATAAATACAAGATCAATGATGTGTTGTTACATTTTCTTAAAATATGAAGTATCAGAGTCAACTATTTAACGTTTAATTACCTATGTTTACTCGCTGTAAACTTTACAAGATAGTCTCACCATAGAACAGTAATAAAATGCTAGAAGTTTTCTTTTTTTAAAAAATATGCATAGTGAAACTTTATTTCAGTCTTATTCTGTTTTCTGAAATTACAGCTCAAAATCCTAGACTTAGCTCTTCTGGTCTCAGAGCTATAAAGCCTTTTAAAGTAGAAAAAAAAATGAAATGAAATTTCAGTAAGGTACTAATAAACAAAAAATATATTAATAAAGATAACTAAATAACATTCAAACACAGTTCTAGGAGAAATAAATAGTTTGAACTATATACCATGCCATAATATTTTCTATTGCTTCTTACACATAGAACTCCTTACTTCCTAAGACTTCATTCCTAAGACTAGTTTGAAGATTTGGCTTTTCTTTTTTCTTTCTTTCTTTCTTTTTTTTTTTTTTTTTGTTGTTGTTGTTTACTTTTTTTGAGAGAGAGAGAGAGAGAGAGCATGAGTGGAGGAAGGGTAGAGAGAGAGGGAGACACAGAATCTGAAGTAGACTCCAGACTCTGAGCTGTAAGCACAGAACCCACCACAGGGCTTGAACTCACCAACCATGAGATCATGACCTGAGCTGAAGTCAGTTGCTTAACCAAATGAGCCACCCAGGCATCCAGAAGATTTGGCTTTTCTACCCAGCTTCTTTTAATTCTCCTGGGGTTTAATTCTCCTGCTCTACTTTCTACTTTAGCTTCTTAAGTCTTTCAACAAGGTCTAAGGTATGCTGTGGTAATAGCAATCCTAAATTTTCATTGGCTTAACTCAATATTTATTTTTGCTCACACATCACTGAGGATGTAAGAAAACATCTCAGAGCATCGGCCCTTATAATTACTCAGAATTCCAGGCTGCTCTTGAAATTATGGCACCTTCACATCAGCATGTTTTCACAAACAATGAAGCAAGGAGGAGTTGAACTGAAAAATCTATTACTGACTTCCAACATAAGATGCCTCACTCTCTTCACATTAGATTGGCCAAAACAAATCACATGATCAGTATTTAATTCAAGGGGATAGGGAAATGCAATTTTCTCCAATGCCCAGAAATACAGAAGGACCATATTTTGTTGAATAGTGGTAACATCTACCAAGATTCTTTTTTAACTGCTATTAAATAATTTGTAAATTAATATAAATTAGAATTATAATTTTGAGGTTGTCTTAAAAGTACAACAAAATAGATATGTAGAGTTTTGCATCAAGGAAGAACGATAGTAACTATAACTTTATCCATACTTCTGCCCTTATGTATTTATAAGTTCTAAAGTAGTTTAGTAGACCCATACCCCTTTCTATAAATAAGAAACTTGAAAGAATAACTTTTTAACTTCCATCAAGGAAAAATATTTTTAAGGGGTGCCTGGTTGACTCAGTTGGTTAAGTGTCCAACTCTTGATTTCAGCTCTGGTCGTAATCTCACAATTGATATGTTCGAGCCACTCATCAGGCTCCATGCTCACAGCACGGAGCCTGCTTGGACTTCTCTCTCCTTATGTCTCTGCCCCTCCTCAGCTTGCTCGTTCTCTCTTTCTCTCTCTCTTTCAAAAATAAATAAACTTTAAAAAAGAAAAAAAGTTTTAGTTTCCTCACAGAAACTAAAGAAAATAAAATTGTATGAAATTATCTCCTTTGGTCTCATGATATCCATGTATTTTACACTGATGACTACATTATATTTTTCCTTGTGAAAAGAATTATACCAGAAATATTCCTGCATTTTTTTTCTTTTAGCTAATTTCCTTTTTTTTTTTTTTCTGAAATGTTTTAGAGACTTGGAAAAAAACCTAGTGCTATTCCAGCTTGTAGTCATAATATCTTCATTTTAACTATGCTTTAATTTTATCAAATTTGAGAGGATTAGGAGTTCCCTATACTGACAAACTTTTAAATAATTGACTGACTTACCCTCTTGCATCATGAAGGTTTCATTCTTTTTTTGTTTTGTTTTTTTAATGTT
The DNA here is from genome assembly GCF_023721935.1 of Panthera uncia. Taxonomy (NCBI): domain Eukaryota; kingdom Metazoa; phylum Chordata; class Mammalia; order Carnivora; family Felidae; genus Panthera; species Panthera uncia. The sequence continues at coordinate 94,790,510 of NC_064811.1, read as the reverse complement.
TATTTTTGAGACAGACAGTGACGGAATGCAAGTGGGTTGGGGTAGAGAGAGAGGGAGGCACAGAATCTGAAGCAGGCTCCAGGCTCCGAGCTGTCAGCACAGAGCCTGACACGGGGCTTGAACTGACAAGCTGTGAGATCATGACCTGAGCCAAAGTCGGACGCTCAACCGACTGAGCCACCCAGGCACCCCAAAGTTTCATTCTTAAATAGATCATTCATATCAGCCAAAAATATGCTCTACATACCAGCATTATAATGTCCTCTGGTTGTTTCTCTAAGACTAGTGTCTAAATTCCCTCTTCATAGCCAAACTTCAAAAGTTGTTTATAGTCACCACTTCCTTACCTTTCATTCACTCATTTTTAATGATATTTGCTATTGTTTTCTATTTTTATAAATAAAGAAAATGGAAGAAAGTAGTAGCTTTTTATATTCCCCTTATCCCAAACCAGCTATTATTATTTTGTTGTTATTGGTACTACTATCACATTTTGATTTAAGAATCTATTGTTTCCAAAAACCACTGTGCTGTTCTTGTTCTATCTCAAATCAGGTTGCAATATTTACATGGGTCTATTTCAGTGCCCTGGGTCTAGATCTAAGCTCTTTCCTCAGTACCCTTTGTATATGTGTTTGTCATACTAAATCCTCCTTATGTTAGTTACTGCATCTTTTAGCTACCTTTTAATATCTAGAAGGCCCAGTCTTTAAACATTGTTCCTTTTCTAGAATGCCTTTTAATATTCTTGGTACTTGACTCTTTCATACAAACATTTGAATCATATTGCTAAATAAAATGTAAAATTGAGTGAAACAAACCACATTGAGAATTTTATTAGAATTATAGTCTATCAGTTTAAGTTTATATCAAAACAGTGTTGAATCTCTCAATCCTTGAAATAGTTGTATTTCTACCATTTTTTTCAGATTTGCCTTAATGATTTACAGTAAAATTTCATACTTTGCTTTCTATAAATTTTATACATTGAAGAAGATTTATTCCGGGGCCCCTGTCTGGGTGGCTCAGTCAGTTGAGAGTCTGACTTGGGCTCAGGTCATGATCTCACAGTTCATAAGTCTGAACCCCGCATCCCTCTAAGTGCAGAGCCTGCTTGGGATTCTCTCTCTGCCCCTCATACTTTCTCTCTCTTTCTCGTTCTCTCTCTCTCTCTCTCTCTCAAAATAAACTTAAAAAAAAATTTATTCCTGGGACGCCTGGGTGGCTCAGTCAGTTAAGCATCTGACTTCAGCTCAGATCATGATCTCATAGCTGGTGAGTTGAGCCCTGTGTAGGGGCTCTGTGCTGACAGCTCAGACCCTGGAGCCTGCTTTGAATTCTGTGTCTCCCTCTCGCTCTCTGCCCATCCCCCCCCCCCTCAAATATAAACATTAGAAAAATTTTTTTTTAATTTATTCCTTAAAAAAAGATTTATTTCTATTTTTTGTTACCCTTGTAAATGATCATTTTTTATTTTATTTTACTAAGAAATGTGTCATTTGCTGCTGGATTTTAGAAATGAACTGATTTTTGTATTTTAGTTTAGTTTAGTTTTAAGTAATCTCTACACCCAATGTGGGGCTCAAACTCACAACCTCAAGATCAAGAGTCACATGCTCTCACGACTGAGCCAGCCAGGTGCCCCATTTTTTTTATTTTTTATTTTGTATTTTTGTATCCTAAACTCTGTCATTAACTCTATTGGTTTAGCAGTAGATTTTGGGGAGGTTTTCTCTGTGGAGAATTACATCTTATGTAAATAATAAAAACTCCTTTTTATTCCTATATCTACTTTGTTTTTCCCCTGTCTGCACCAACAAGGACCTCATTATTATGTTTTATTGGGTATAATGATGACAGGCATCCTTGCATTGTTCCTGATGTTAGAAAGAATGCTTTCAGTTTTTCGTCAATCAAGTGTGATATTTGTTAATTATTTTTGTACATGTACTAAGTTAAAGAAAAGACTTTGTTTCTTTTGCTAAAAATTTAATACAGAATGAATGTTGAATTTGATTGCCTATTTTCCTTTATTTATCAATGTAATAAGATCCTTACCTTTTCATTTGTAATATGTTAAAATATATTAATCACTCGAAGAATTTTGAATTGTATTATTTTCATTGGACTGCATGCCAAGTAAAGACCAGCTTCTGATTGTGAATACAGAGGCTATTTTTTTCTCTACCCACTATCAAGGTCAAGATTTAAGTTTTTCAATCTGTCTTTTTCTGTGTGGTGGGGGGTTTAATTTTCATTAAGCTGTTAAGATTCTGTTTTATGTGGAGTCTCCAATCCAGGTCTGCACCAAAGGCAGACTAGAGGCATGCCCTCCATGTCTTATGCATTCCTGAAAGTAGAAGCTCAAGGTACCAGAGTTTGCAGGAACTCTACTGAAAACTAGCTTTGGTGCTCTTGAAATAAATTTTTAGTCCCAAGATGGAGCCACTCCTGCACAGGTGCAATGTCAGCAAACCAAAACTTAGATAAACTTCATGCCCTTGTAAATGCTCAGCTTGAACACAAACACCATATATCCAATCAGCCAGTCCCCAAACTCTAAGCCACTTTTAGGCATTTGTACCCCAAACAAGGCTGACTATGTGGACCCAGCCAATCAGATATTTTCTACTGTGTCTTCCTTTTTCTTTCTTTTTTTTTTTTTTTCAATGTTTTTTATTTATTTTTGGGACAGAGAGAGACAGAGCATGAACGGGGGAGGGGCAGAGAGAGAGGGAGACACAGAATTGGAAACAGGCTCCAGGCTCCAGGCTCCGAGCCATCAGCCCAGAGCCCGACGCGGGGCTCGAACTCACAGACCGCGAGATCGTGACCTGGCTGAAGTCGGACGCTTAACCGACTGCGCCACCCAGGCGCCCCTGTGTCTTCCTTTTTCTTTGTTCTTCATCTAATAAAAGCTTCCTGCCCTCTGACCCATTTTGCAGTTCTCCAAAGAGAGACTGTCTACTTCATAAAGTGTTAAAGTTTGTTTGTATCACCTAAATTGTTTTCTTTAATATTTTTTTAACAGTTTTTGGTGACAAGAAATGGGATCCAAAGCTGACTGCAAACACCCTTGGACCAAGGACATGCACAGGCTAGATGCCCAATGATCCCTTTGAATTTACTGTTCCTCCTCTTCTTATCTAAGAGCCTTGGGTAAGTCATCCATGGATTTGAGCTATCTATAACTGGAATCATATAATATATTCCATTTTATGTCTGGTTCTTTCATTAGATATCAAAAATTTCATATTCAGCCTTGGTGTTCTGTATGGCAACAATTTGTATATTCTCATTACTAAGATATATTTGCTTTTACAGATAGGACAAAATATGTTTATTCATTCTTCTATCAATAGTCTTTGGGCTGTTTCTAGTTACTAGCTTTTATGCATAATGCTTTTATGAAAACTCATATACGTGTTCTGTTGAATACAGTAAAACCTTGGATTGCGAGTAACTTGTTCTGCGAGTGTTCCACAAGACAAGCCAACATTTCTAATAAATTTTAACTTGATAAATGAGTGATGTATTTCAATATGAGTAGTACATGATGCCAAATGTTTCATGATCACAACTGAGCCAATGGCTCTTCTTTCCCTCTCTCACTGTTGGATTGTGGGTGATTGTCTCCCATGCTCAGATGCTTGGTCTCAGGCTGCAGTGTTTGGCAGAAATCAGTGATTTTTCAGAACTTTGGAAGGTGTTCACACCTGGCACCAGTGTATCTTTTGTCACTTCAAGGCACCTATGGACGGTCCTTTGCTTTTCCATATAAGAATAAGTTTAGGAATGCTTTGCTTCATTCTGGGTCAGGTTGCCTGCAGATATAGACCCTTTCCTCTGCTGTCTTATTGCAAGTTACATTAAATACAGTATATGACAAGAGTTTATTAATACTGTACTATAGTCAACATCCGTACAAGCATATACAATGGCTCCCATGCAGAAAAAGGTTGAAAAGAAAGGCTGTAAGAAGGAGATGATTATGGTGGAAGTTAAGAAGGAAATACATCAAAAAGTACAAACATGGTATGGGAATGGCTGAAATTGCAAGATTTTATAAGACATCTACATCTGCATCTTGTCTGCAGAGGAGGAGGGGAAAAAGGCAGGAGAATCCCTCACTTCAAATGAGATTATGGAGATGTGTAAAATGTGGGAAACTGCAAAATTTTGTAGAAAAGCACCACACGAATAAGGTTTGTATCAGTGCAAGCGATGAATCTGTTGAAAAACAATGCAATGTCATATTTCTGCAAAATCCTCAAAAGGAGGAAAAAACAAGTGTCATTGGATAGGTTCCTTGTTAAAGCTGCAAGAAAAGGATTCCATTGAGCCAATAGACACCAGTGATTCCATTAGTGATAGTGAAATTCATCCTACACAATAACCCTCCCTCACACCAGCCATGAAGGTTTTCAAAGGTAAATGCAGGTTGATTTATTTATTTTTCTTTGTATTTTGTATTTTTTTTTATTATTTTGTATTATATCACAGCATTGTAATCATTTTTATATACATATTTTGGGTTGTAGAATTAATCATCTGAGTTTCCATTATTTCTTATGGGGAAATTCACTTTGATATACAAGTGCTTTGGATTACAAGTACGTTTCCAGAATGAATTATGGTGACAGACCAAGGTTTTACTGTATGTGTATACTTATCTGCTAGATACACATCAAGGAAAGATATTGCCGTGTCACAAAATAGGCATATATTCTGCATCAGTAGACATCACCAAACAACCTTCCTAGTTGGTTTTACTATTTATACCCCCACCAGCAAGCAGTATATGCAAAGTCCAATAACTTCAAGTTGTCACTGAAGCTGGGTATTATCTCTTTTGGATTTAATATTTAGAGGCTGGGTAATGATTGCAGTAGATTTTAATTTGCATTTCTCTATGACTAATGAGGTAGAGAACCTTTCATACATTGTTTGGCCATTTGGATATCCTCTTTTGTAATGTTCATTCAAATTATTTTCTAAGTATTCTATACAGTTTTCTATTTTGTCCATTTATATGGTTTCTTATATATAGTCTATGTAAGCCTCTAACAAATGTGCACATTGCAAATATATTCTCCTACTCTGTGTGCTATCTATTCATTTTCTTGATGATAAACAGAAGATCTTAATGTAGCTCTGTTTATCATTTTTTTTCTCTACAGTAGAGTTTGTTACCAAGTTAAAATGTCTGCCTACTCCAAGATCATAAAGATACTCTCCTATGATTTCTTCTGGAAAATTTCTTTTTTTTTTTCCTTTGACATTTACATTTATTTTCCATCTGGAATTGTTTAATATAATGTAAAGTATAGAAGGTAAGACTGATTTTTTTTTTCTTAGATGTGTATCCAGTTGACCCATGGCCATTACTGAAAAAATCATTCTTTCCTAATTTTACTACAGGATGAACATTGTATCAGGTCACTATATATTTTTGAGTTTGTTTCTATTTGTTCTATTCTTTTCCATTGGTCCATTTTTCTATACCTATACCAAAAACACACTGTTTTCATTACTGTAGGTATGCATGTCTTGATTTTGATAGCATAAGTCCACAAGCTTTGTTATCGTCTTCTAGATTGTCTTTTCTAGTTACTTTTTGATGTTTTTTTTAATTTAGATACAATTTGCATGTGCTTAAATGTTAAAATCTTATTTTCAGTTTGATGAGTTTTAACAATTGTACATATCCATTTCAGAATCACCCAAAACAAGATATAGAACATTGCAGTTATGCTCCTTGCATTATTTTGATGCAGATTCCAGGTTTCATTGTCAAAAGTATTTTACTATATATCTATAAAAGAAAAGCGTTCTTAAAAACTAAACCATAATACCATTTTCAATCCTAAATGTGGTAACTATGATTCCTTAATAATATCTAATTGCAAAAACTTGATTTTGAATTAAAAACATACTTTCTTCCCTTAGAGGTCATGTTCTAGAGAGTTACAGCAAATACATGCAACTTTTCTCAAGATCGGTTCCACTGTGGTTGCAATGAAGATTTTTAAAATGTCTGTCCTGCCTTAATCACAGATAGGAGAGACAAAATATATAAAAACATTGACAACCGTAAATTGCTACACATATACATATATATATATATGTATATATACACGTATATTATATATGTATATATATATACATGTATATATATATATAAAATTGTCTCCACTAACCTTTTCATTTTATATAAGCCAAACAAAAATTAAGGAGGTTAAATCTGCAACTTTTGAGTTCCTCCTCCCCTTCTTTCTTGATGAAGCCACGTCTCTCTCCTTGGGCAGAGGCATCTTTTTTGGTGATGGAGGACTCCTCTTCCATCTTCTGGCAGACCTCTCATGAGAATATCTATCTCTCCTCTTTCTTTGACTGCTGTCTGATCATTGCTACAATCAAGCTCACCTTATTTACCACACATCATTTTCCTATTCTGGCATCTCTATATATTTTTTGTGATATCAACATTTGCTTCTTTTACCCAGATACAAAACCCTGACGGTATGAGTGAGGGACAAGGCCATGGGGCTCTTTTCTCTATAATTTATGATGTTCCGGTTTTGCAGCATTTCTTAAGTCTGTAGGTTGATGTCTTTTGTCAATCTTGGAGTTTTCTTGGCCATCATTAAATATTGTTCCGCTTTGTTCTCTTCCTCCTGTTCTACTGGTACTCAAATTAGAAGTATATTAGGTCTTTTTTTTCTTTCTCCTCATATGTCTCCCATCTCTTTTTCCTATTTTCTATCCTTTCACTATTCACACAGTTTAATTGGGATATTTCCTATTGGCCTTCACTTAAAGTCACTATACCTTTCTTTTGCTGCATCCAATTTGTTATTAGACTCATCTATTTATTTCTTAAATTGTAGTTGAATTTGTAATTAGTAAAAATTATGTTGATTCTTTTATGTTTAGAGATTCCACTTCTCTAATGAAATTCTTCCTTATATTATTTATTTTCTTAAACTTAAATCATAGTTACTTTAAAGTACATCCTTAGTAAATAAAATGTCTAAGTCTTCCTGGGTCACATTTTCTTGTCATTTATTTTTCTTGGTATGCTGAGTATTTTTTTTAATGATTGTGGGACATTTTGCATTAATAATTCTAAAGACTGAGTAATTTGTATTTTACTCTGAAGAGGATTCATCTTCCTTCTATTGAATAGCTTGCATGGGGATGAATACCTTAACCCAATCAAGAACTGATCTACTCATGGTGTGTTTTTACTAAAGCCCCTTTCCTTGCTATGTCCTCCCATTTTATTTTTAATCTCTTCAACATTTTAAGGGTGTCAACAATTATTCCCTTTAGCTTCTTTGCTTCTTTCTCTCTGTAGTTTAAGAATTCAATAAATTCCCTAAAGAAAAATCACTGGATTTTTCCTCATTTCCCTATGCCTCAATTTTTCTGAGATCTTGGGCTCTCAAGTTTTGGCTGCCATTGTATTTCTAACCTCTACTTTTTATCCCCAGACTTAATAAAATTGCTGAAAACTCTGCTAGTTTCCATTTTCCTAGTAACAGCTCTGTCTCTCACTTCATAGCCTTTTTGTCTTCTCCAAGAATTGGCAAAAGCACTGTGCTTACAGCAGCTTATAGAATATCAGTCTGTCTTTCCTTGCTTCCCTCAAATCGTTGCTAGCAATTCTAGAAACAGATTTTTCTTTTGCATTTTAGCTGGTCTTATTTTGTTGCAAGCTGCTCCCTCATATCCAGAAGGAAAAATTTCATTTAAGCCCTTCTAAGATTGTTTCTTTTGATTTTTTGTGGACTAATCAGTGGCATGGAGGTAGAAAATTTAAATTTTTAAATGGAAGTGAGGATGTTAGCTACTCTGTTGTCAATAAAATGAATTGAATTCCAGGGGAAAAAAAAATATGACTACTTATAGTTATTTTTACCCTACTTATTTCTTGGCCATGTTCTAGATAATTGCGATTGATATATAAATAAGACACACACTGGGGTGCCTAGGTAGCTCAGTCAGTTGAGTATCCCATTCTTGATTTGGGCTCAGATTAGGATCGCAGGGTCATGGGACTGAGACTCTTGTTGGGCTCCATGCTGAGTGTGGAGCCTGCTTAAGATTCTCTTTCACTTGCCCTCTGCCCCTCTTCCCTGCTTGCATGCTCTCTCCCTCTAAAATAAAATGAAATAAAAACTTTTTTAAAAAGACCCATATTAAGTCAACTTGTAAAATTAGTGAATAGGGATAATATAATAATATAATAATACATATATAATATATAATAATATATATACAATAATCTAATTCTACATAAATACTTTATAATTCTCTTTTTTGTTTTCATTTGACTATATTAATATATTTTCAACTTCATGTCAAAACTATTTAAAATAACTACATATATTTTGATAACATCAAAATTCAATACTACTTCTTATACTTGTTTTTCTTTAAATTTCTAAATATTTTCTGCCTTCTCTAAGTCCTGTCTTGATCATAGCCTCACTTTGTAACATTCTCAATGTCCCAGGATATGGCATAGATATGTAGGTAATTTATTCTAATTTTCTCTTCTTTTCATTGACCAACTGTTGAAACACAGTGTCCTGTTCTTGGTCAAGCTCAAATTTTACTTCTTTTTAGGACCTTTACTGTCCTTATATAAGCAATATAAAAGGCATCAGGCTCATATACACTCATTGAATTTGGGAGGGGTTGCATTTTTGGACATGATCTTTTTAACTAGATCAGTTCTTTAAGGGGCCCTCATAGCATGATCCTCAGAGGAAAAAGTTTACAGCATAGTACGGGTATTTGGGGAACAACAAACTTACAACTGCTTTCATCATATTTTCTTTCAACTACCTTTTATTCAGTTCTTTGGCCATAGTGCCAAATTAATCTAAATTTCCTGATATCTTTCATATTATGAAAGTCCATCTACTAACCCTAATTTGTATGATAATCTGTGCTATTTATTTTCTCAATCACTTTCTGATAGGTCTTTCAACATCTGTATGGCTTCCACTTTAATATCCTGTGTGATACACCTTTTATTTCTTTTCAACAGGTTAAATGCATCACTCACTTTCCTCTTGTCAGGCATATGAGTCAAAACTTAATCAAAACAAAAAAGAAATGGCAGGGGTACCTGGGTGACTCAGTTGGTTAAGCATCCGACTCTTGATCTCAGCTGGGGTCATGATCTCACGGTTCTGACTTTGAGCCCCACTTTGGGCTCTGCACTGACTGTGGAGCCTGCTTGGGATTCTGTCTCTCCCTCTCTCTCTGCCCCTCCCCTGCTCACTCTCACTCGTGCTCTCTCAAAAAATAAACTAAAAAAACAAAAGCAAACAAACAGGCAAAAAAATAAATGGCAGATAAATAGATTATAGTGGTGTAAACCATATTTTATAATAATCATAATTAAGGATAGCAACTTAGAACAAATATTGACTGAGAGATAAAAACAGAATAACAGTCAAATAAAATCACATATTGTACTATAATAAATTGTTCTATTTTAGTATATGTGAAATTATCATAAGCATTTCAGAAACAAGTAGCACTATAATAAACCAGCAGAGTGACATAAATGACACATCTATGAACCATCAATAGATGCTCAACAAACTTCAGGATGTTATTTCATTCTCCCTTAGGTAGAATTAAATGCTTTCTCAATTTATGTTCATAGCATTTAAATATATTCTATTATGACACTAGCCTGGAAGATCTATGAATTCAGGAGTCACAACTAACTTGTTCTCCCCTGCATCCAAAGTGCTATTTAGTATCTGTCATGGCATATTTTTTAAAAACGGTTATTTAGTTTTGAGAGAGAGAAAGACAGAGAAACAGAGTGTAAGCAGGGGAGGGGCAGAGAGAGAGGGAGACATAGAATCTGAAGCAGGTTTCAGGCTCTGAGCTGTCAGGACAGAGCCTAATGTGGGGCTTGAACTCAAGGACTGCAAGATAATGACCTGAATAGAAGTCAGATGCTCAACCAGCTGAGCCACCCAGACACCCCAGCATATGTGTTAAGTATTTTTCCAAATAAATGAATCAACATTCAGCATTTCTTCACTTAATTAGGAATTCCTCAAGCCTAGAAAGGGCTTGATAACAATGAATATCCAACAAATATTTATTAAATTCATTATTTCAGATAACAAACATTTATTTAGTCTTTATTGTCTGCCATGAACTGTACTAAACAAAATGAGAATTACTGAGCAAATTGAAAATATATTCACTACCCTCATGTCTGCCTATTCTCTTCCTTCCTAATTCCATCATCTAATATTTTTCTATGTCAAGAAAAATAATTATTGAGAAGAGTAGTTTAAGAAGACTATGAGATAATATTAATGCTCCTTGAAAATAATTTATGTTTAAAACTTTTATTCATCTCTAATGCTAGACGTAATCCTCTTTTTTTTTTTTTCAGATTACTCTTCCATTAACAAAACACAAGTTCAGAGGATATAAGTATTTAGAGAGTGCTTGAGAAGATTGAGTAGGCAAGGTCCCAATTTGCATTATATAGTTTTTTTACTCCTAGGGTATTCCCTTTGTATACAAATAGTTACAGACTCTGCTTGAAAGAAGACATTTTCAGTAATTCAGGGATGTGTGTTTTTCACTCATCTTGGGTGGGGATGTCTGGAAGAAGTAAGAAATGAAGGAAGAATCATAGTAAAAATGACAAGAAAAATATGTTGAAAATTCAGTTAGGATTTTAGGAGATATGAAATTTAAATGCAATAATTTCCTGATTATTTTAAGTTAAACCTCTCATCTCTCACTCAAATTCTTTCTTTCTCTTGTCTACAATATTTTTATTTGAGTACAGTTGACACACAGTGTTACATTTTAGATGTATAACAGTGATTCCACAAGTCTGTATGTTATTATGCTACACTCACCACAAGTGTAACTACTATCTGTAACCATACAATGCTATTACAATACCATTGACTATATCCCCTATATTGTACCTTCTTTCCCTGTGACTAATTCCACAACTGGAAACCTGTATCTCCCACTCCCCTCTACCCATTTTGCCCATCAACCCACTCTCCTCTCTGGCGACCTTCAGTTCTCTGTATTTATGAGTCTGTTTCTGCTTTTTGTTTGTTTATTTACTTGTTTGGTAGATTCCGCATATGAAAGAAATCATATTGTATTGGTCTTTCTCTGTCTGACTTATTTCACGAAGCATAAACACCCTCTAGATCGATCCATGTTTTTGCAAGTGGCAAGATCTAACCTTTTTTTATATCTGACTCATATTCATTCCAGTGCATGTGTGTGCGTGTGTGTGTGTGTGTGTGTGTGTGCGCGCTCGCATGTGTGTGCGCGTGCATGCTATCTTCTTTATCCTTTCACCTTTTGGTGGGCACTTAGGTTGTTTCTATATCTTGACTATTCTAAATAATGCTGTAATAAACATTGTGGTGTGTATATCTTTTTGAATTAGTGTTTTAGTTTTTTGTTTTTTGTTTTTTGTTTTTTGTTTTTTGTTTTTTTTAGGGTAAGTGCCTAATAGTGGAATTACTGGATCATATGCTATTTCTATTAATTTTTTGAGGAACCCCTATACTATTTTCTATAGTGGCTGCACCAACTTATATTCTCACTAACAATGCATGAGGGTTCCTTTTCCTTCCCATCTTCTCCAACATTTGTGCTTTCTTGTCTTTTTAATTCTAGCCATTCTGATAAGTATAAGACATATCATTGATTTGGTATAGGTTTTGATTTGCATTTCTTTGATGAGTAGTGATGTTGAGTATCTTTTCATATGTCTGATTACCATCTGTATGTTTTCTCCATCAAAATACTTTTATGTCTTTAACTAAGCATAAGATCTGTGTCTCCGTATTAAAAACATGAATGTATGGTTGTTACCTAGAGATAAACAGTAACTATGCTGAAGAACATCTTTTAAGCTTACATATACAAAATATGTAATATGTATTGTTTTTATTTAAAATAAAATATCGACAATGTAGATTCTTTTGAATTACATTTATATAATATGTTCATGTCAACACATAAACTTTTACCACATTTTTAATTAACAATATATGATTCTCATATATTTGTTCATATTCAAGACTTTCCCTTTAACTAGAGGAGTATTATAAACAGGTCTACATTAGAAAATAATTTGCAGTTTTGTGAAGGAGGTATTACATAAGTAGAAACTGAGAAACTGGAAATGAAGTAAGATTAGAAAGGTATTTCACAGGCAAATCTGATAAAGTTAGTGACAGACTAGATGCTAGGGATGGGGGAGACTGAGGAGGAAACAACGGGGTTTTTAACAATGTGGGAGCCAAGTAGAGCATAGCAATGAGTTTAACCAGAATAGGAGCCACAGATATGGACAAATCAGAAGGCATGACATGCCTCCAACCATCACAGAGTTGAAAGAACCTGAACAAAGTAATCCAAAACACCAAAGGGAATGAAAGTATGTTTTTCACAATCATATATAAAACTCAAGACTGTCTACTTTTTATATTGTTCTTTGAAAACGCATAGTAAAATCTGTAATATCGTAGAATGCTATTAATTTATATTTATTGAATTTCTATTTTCCCATTTAGTATCCCTTCCCAGTGCCACTCTGATTAGAACAAACATAGTCAACAGTACCAGAGGAATTAGAAGCCCTGTTCTTCAGGGGCATGTGGAGTCCCTTATTTTGTCAAATTCAACAGATCCTCTTGACTGTTCCTTGACATGTGTGATTAATTGCCAGGAGTCACTTTATTCTCAGCATCTCCCTCACCCGTGTTGCTCAGGCTCTGCTCTCCAGCTGCCACATCGCATCTCTCAGAAGAATTGAAATACGCCTTTATATTTAAATTTAGTCCTTGTGATCAGGCAGAACTTGTCACATACCTGCCATCCTCACCTAATAATAGGCAAGCGTGAGTGAGTACTAGGACTCCTAGTGTATATTTAATACACTATCCATTGCGTGAAAATACTGATGTGTCTCCTGGAGCCTGCATTGATGCATACATTTGTTTTCTGTTATGCCCACTCTCTGCCATCTGACAGTTCATTAAACCCAGTATTTGGTTAGGTAATGTTTGCTATTCTTTCTTGTATATTTACTTCAAATTGGAAAAATCAAATTTAAAAACACGATCCAACTTTCAAGATTCTTATACATAAAACTTACATAAAACAAAGAATAGTCAGATAATAGAAAGGCAGTGAGGGTAAAATCAATAGTTAACTAATTTTAAATGGTACTTCAGAGCATCTTATTTTTTGTATTTTGGAAAAAAAACGTATATTTTAAATTAGCCACCCTGTCTTGGGACAATTTCAAGAAGCATGAAAAATGAAGTGTTACTAAGATTCAGTCAATGCTTTAAAATTTTCTATTAATGATAGATAATGGACATAATAATACAGATAATAATACAGGATGCTATCAATGCTTTGTATTTGGCACAGATACCTTTATTTAATTCCAAATTAGAAACAATATTTCTAATTTTCAAGATGCTCATTAGGTTTCCAAATTAGAAAATGGTATTTCTCCATTTTTTAAGTTTGTATGTACATGTGTACGGTTGTATGTATGTATGTATTTACCCTGAGAGAGAGAGAGCATGCAAGCATGTGTAGGGGTGGGGTTGTAGTGGGAAGGGGAAAAGAGAAGAGGAGAGAATCCCAAGCAGGCTGTATACTAACATCACAGAACAGGGCTTAATACCAAAAACTGTGAGATCATTAGCTAAGCTGAAATCATGAGTCGAATGCTCAACTGACTGAGCCACCCCAGTGCCTTGGTATTCTTCATTTTTAAACATGGAAATGGCACTTGATATCAAGCCTAATCATTTCACTTTTTTTTTTTAATATTGAGTTCAAGAAAAGGCTAAATATAGAAGAGGCATCTTAGCCTCCATGTTGTACATAACTATTTCCTTTTAGTAACCTTTTGAAATTAAATTTTGTATATTCATTCCCTTGTGTACATTTCCTGCTATATATCTAGAAGAAAGCCATGGTGTCAGTGATGAATAGAACCAGTGACCTATCCTTCTCTACAAGAACAAGATATTCTCTCTTGAGAGAACCTACTCTGAATTCTGTGTTTCAGTTCCCTCTCGTAGCTCCTATTTCTCTGCTCAGCCAGCATGTTTTCATAGTAGCAGATTCAGATTCTTCTCAGGAAAGAAGACCAAAAGATCAGTGTCGAATTAGCCACATTAAATGCTCTGATCAGACTCAAATATAATGTTCAAGAGTATATTTGAATTTATCAAATATTTTTTTAATCCATAGTGCTTCTTTTAGTTCAGATAGAAAGCTCAGATCACTTCTTTTTTTTACATTAATGAGAATAAAGTACCCTCTGCCATGCAAGGTTATTCAGGTGCCTTTTCCAAATTTCAGGTATATTTTCTCTCATGTATTCATTCATCTATTCACTCATTTCTTAGTTAATTCAATCATTAGTGATTTTTCCACAAGCATTGATCCTTAAGTGTGAATACAAAAATAGTCGATAGAAATGATATACATTGACATAAAAACCAGTTATTGATAATTCAATGTATATTTTAATAGTCTCATCTTAAAAGCTAGTTGAAATTTTAACAAATTATGAATATTTCTAAAATCCTTCCTTGAAAGAAACTTGATTCTTTGGCTCAACATTTTTTTCCAGTAAAACAGTTAGAAATTTCGTGTTAGATGTTTGATCTTTTAGATCTTCCATTCGTAGCAACTGAAAGATAACACTTTGTAATTCAAAGTTATTTATGGAAATATTTCACTGACCTAGTGAGGCTCTTATGGTATAGTCACAAAATAAAGTTATTTTCTTCTCTTCCTATTCATTTAAACCTATTCTGTGAGAATAGAACTTTCCTGCCTTAGATGAAATATTTGACAGCTTCTTTAACTCTTTGGTTGTACTGTTTTCATTCAAATGAGAAGGATCTCACCTGAATAATTAAGAAGGTCAGTTCAGCATAATAATTAAAAACTTAGTGTTGAATTCAGTTCTTAATCTTATTCCTTTCAACAGAGGGAGACTTCCAGTAGGGAAACTTGCAGACGGAAAGGGCTGAATGCATGGCTTCCTTTCTATTTCCTGCATAGGTTACTGCTCTGCTCCCATCCTCACTAGGCTGTAGTAGACTACTCTACAATTAAAGGGAGTGGGAGATTAGTGAGAAAAGAGGTAAAGGGCAGGAATTTTGCTACTTGACAGATACTAATGTTATTAGGCATTGAATTTCTCTGTGATTTTAAGGTCTTTAAAGCTAACTCTTTCTTGAAGCACATTCACAATGTATTTTCATCTGTCTAGTCATTTGTAATATCCTCAAAAGTTCTTGATTTTGTGATGTTTGGTTTACTCAGTCTTTCTCCGTTGGAATCCCCTTCTTAACCTTCCTCCTTTCACTTTTGGGCAAAATTTCTTTAAGTTAGGTTTAGTGACTCACCTACTGTAAGCTAAATGCTTGTGAATCCTTTGTTCTGGTAAATTCTGGAATTCAGTTTATTCCTTTTAATTTTGTAATTAGAACAACTAACAAGCTATACTCTTTCTGGGTGTGGATCTGACACCAATTTCTATGCCTCATCCCTCTAGGGGGTTGTAACAAGTCAATGCTTTTTTTTTTTTTTTTTTAATCTTAGTGCAGTCTGAAGTTCTACCATTAACAGAGACATTGTTTTCACATATCATGTTTCATCAAATTTAAGACTGCACTGATTTAAGATGTGCAGTTAACTTATATTCTGCCATTAAGAGACAACATCAGGGGCGCCTGGGTGGCGCAGTCGGTTAAGCGTCCGACTTCAGCCAGGTCACGATCTCGCGGTCCGTGAGTTCGAGCCCCGCGTCAGGCTCTGGGCTGATGGCTCGGAGCCTGGAGCCTGTTTCCGATTCTGTGTCTCCCTCTCTCTCTGCCCCTCCCCCGTTCATGCTCTGTCTCTCTCTGTCCCAAAAATAAATAAAAAACGTAGAAAAAAAAAAAAAAAAAGAGACAACATCAGTTGAAATACATGCCCTGATTCTAAAGATGTTAGAATGTGAACAGTGGCACATGTTAGAATTGCTGAAAAATGGTCTTGGCTTTCAGAAGTGGGGGAAATCACTGCTGACAATAGATTAAACTGCCCTCATCGCTGTTGTGGGAAAGCTGTTTTTGCTATTGCTACAGTGGTCTGTGGGTGGAATCCTACAGACTTTGACAAGTTTGACATAGGGATGCTAAGAGCAGTAGCAAACAGTGGAAAAGGGTTAGAATCAGGAACAGCTGTGTCCCCTAGACTGAGAAATAAAAGGTCTCTAGACAGGTGCTAATAGCTCACAGTTCTCAAGTCAGCCTCTTGCGTAAAGTTATTGAACCTATTCTCCTTTCCCCTCAAATCTAATGGCTTGGCTCATTCCCTAGCTTCCTCCTTGTCTTCTCTGCAACTTTTAAAAGTCACTGTTCTTCAGAAGCCAGGCAGAAGTTATGGGAACACCAGAAAACTTCCTCTGCCTGCCTTGGTAAGAAACCTGGTTCCCCATCCTGAAAAGGGATAGTTAACAGGACTTCTTAGGGCAATGCATCTGGTACTTGTCTACCAAAGTACTCATATTTGGAGGGTAAATGAGGCCTGTGGCTCAATTTCTTTTTTTTTTTTTAATTTTTTTAATGTTTATTTAATTTTGAGAGAGAAAGAGAGACAGAGCATGAGCAGGGGAGGTGCAAAGAGAGGGAGATACAGAATCCGAAGCATGCTCCAGACTCTGAGCTGTCTGCACAGAGCCCATCGCGGGGCTCAGACCCACGAACTATGAGATCATGACCCGAGCCAGAGTCCTACCCAGATGCTCCCGTGGCTCAATTTCTAAATTTTGAAGTATATTTATGGAAATTTTGAATCTATATGCTTGTTTTGAAATTTACTAAATTTTTGGAAGTTGATAATTCTGGAAGAAGTGCCACGTTATTCTGGGTCGATGTCTTCTTTCTTTTTAATTTTTTTTAATGTTTATTTTTGAGAGAGAGACAGAATGTGAATGGGGGAGGAGCAGAGAGAGAGGGAGACAGATCTGAAGTAGGCTCCAGACTCTGAGCTGTCAGCATAGAGCCTGACACAGGGCTCAAACTCACAAACCTCGAGATCATGACCTGAGCTGAAGCCAGAAGAGCCAACCAGGCACCCCAGGTTGATGTCTTCTTAAAGCTCCTCTGTTTTGCATTAGAAGAAATTATGTCAATCTCAAACATGTTTCACTTGCTCCAATTTTTTTTTGAACCTAGAGGATGTATCACCTCTTTCATAAGTCCTTCTTGGATATTCCACCACCTAATTTTGGGATATAGTAGCAGTGGGCACTTACTAGGGAGAAAGAGGGAAAGATTCTCGTCTGAATATGAAATAGCTATGTAATTTCAATAGCTTTGTTACCTTTCTAACTAACATTCCTTGTGTAGTGGTGCATATGGAGGCATTCATATTTTTTTACATGTTAAAAATACTAGTATGCTTATTAAAAAGTAACATTTTATTTATTTTTATTCAATCTTGATTTCTGAAAACAGGAGTTCTTACAAATAGTATCTCCATCTTGATTGGCCTTTGAGTTCTACCTTACCATTTCCATATTTTCATGCTGACAATTACAAAATCCTAAAACCTAGAAACACCTTCACAAATAACTATTCATAGGGTATTAATAGATTTGCATTACATAAATGGAACCTAAATTAGTTAATAAAGCTAAACTAAAAAAAAAATGTTTTTTAAATCGTTCAGATTTTGGCTCAACAGGACCCTATAGGAATTGGCTGCCCAGTGTTGAACTAATTGAAAATAAGAACACGTAACAAATGTAAATAATAAAAGCTATCCAGAAATCCTATAGATTATGATAATTTATGTACAAACTAAAATATAGAAAGTACAAATGTGTTCCAGGAGCATATTAGAAGGAATTTGCAAGGTTTTTAAAGAAAATGTTTCATTTACCTTATTTCTTTCTTGATTCCTCTATCTGGGACAGCTCTCCCATCTCCAAGACACATAGGTCTACACTTTGACATCCCCTCGTATCTGAATGGAATCTTTCTTTTTATTTCTTTAATTTTTTTTAACGTTTATTTATTTTTGAGACAGAGAGAGAGCATGAATGGGGGAGGGTCAGAGAGAGGGAGACACAGAATCTGAATCAGGCTCCAGCCTCTGAGCTGTCAGCAAAGAGCCCGACGCGGGGCTCGAACTCACGGACCGCGAGATCATGACGTGAGCCGAAGTTGGCCGCTTAACCGACTGAGCCACCCAAGCGCATTCCCTAAATGGAATCTTAACAGTGAAATGAAACAATGTGATTGAGATTTTGTTGCAAGCATCTTCCATAATCCATATACTTGTAGTAATCTCTCTGACCACCTTCACTCACTGCCTCATTGTATTTGATACTTTATTCAAAGGTGGTCCCAGTGACCGACCTTATCCACTTTCATTTCTCCCCACTTTAGTATCTAACTCCAGACTCTTTCATAGATATTCAATAAATGCTTGTTTGTTGTTGTTGTTGTTGTTGTTGTCTTTAATCAAAATGAGGAAGAAGCCTCAACAAACCTTGGTGATTCTGAGATTAAAGGTGAGATTGAGGAGGAAATGGCTAAAATGAGAACAGAATGTTTTAGTCCTTTGCAAGCAATGTGTTAGGGGGATTTTTCCTCCCTCAAGCTCAAGACCCTTTATCAAATTATTCTCAATATTGTATGTACTCATTCACTAGGTAATTACCAACTCTTTAATATGTTCTAGACTTGATGTGTGTATATGCATGTGCTTTGAGGGATGAAAGTTAGAGAGGAATGATGAAAGGATAAGGGGATGGAAATAAAATCTTCAAGTTGAGGAGTAATCAGCCACATAAATAATTAAAATATATATGAAAACAATGAAACAGAAGTAAGTAACATGTGCTTTGGGAGCATAATAGAGGGTCAAATTAATGAAATCATCATGACCCCACTGGAATGTGTTAGCATCCATGAAATATTTTGTAGGAATTTGAGAATGACATTGTGTAACTGTTGCCAAAACTGTTTTTCTTTTTTTTAATGAATAGCTAATATGGCAGAAGTCTTCAAGATTAGAACTGTGATCCCTATACAGAAGAAGGGATCTACATGAAATCAAGAAAATTATTAGAACATGGAGCCTTAATGAAATAGGGCACAAAACCTATTATCAAGAATTGCTGAGTGAATCAACCCTATAGAAAAATAGCATTTTTTAATGTCAAAAATTTGAGTTATTTCAGGAGGAAATAAAGAGGAAATATTTAATACTATCTACTCATCCTTTCAAAAACATTGCCATGGATATTCATAAGATAGCTGAGTAATCATTCAGTGGGGTGTTGACTTCAGATAAGAAAGACAAAAAACTAGTACTATTGTTTAACGTGTGTCATGTATTACACCATTTTCTTCTGACAGTTCTGTGAGATACACAAATGAATATCATCCTCATGTTACAGATAAGGCAGTTGAAGTGTTTGAGTAACATTTCTGTGTTCCTAAAGTCTGGCTCCAGCGTCTTAACTATTTTATATTTTATTTTAATTTTTTTTATTAAAAAAAATTTTAATGTTTATTTGTTTTTGAGACAGAGAAAGACAGAGTGTGAATGGGGGAGGGTCAGAGAGAGGGAGACACAGAATCTGAAGCAGGCTCCAGGCTCCGAGCTGTCAGCACAGAGCCGGACATGGGGCTTGAACTCGCGGAGTGTAAGATCATGACCTGACCCGATGTCGGATGCTTAACTGACTGAGCCACCCAGGCGCCCCTTATTTTATATTTTATACTGTCTGTTTGGAAATAGGAAACACCTCATAAAGATAAGCTGGAAATTTTGTTAAAGAGATCCCTTAGTGTTCAGTAAGTTCAGCAACTAATCATCTCCCTTGACATCTTCCTACACAGTTTCTAAAGTAGGACATAACTATGAAATCCTCAAGTTTTGAAAGTAACCTAAAGTCTTCTGAAATCTAGTGATAAAATGAGAACAAGGCAAATATTTTTTTTAATCATTATAACCAAGGAGCTGATTCTCAACAAGTATCCGATAGAAGCACAGACTAGATTCTACTAGGTTATGACAGGTGCATGAAGATGCAGGACAAAGGATGGGCAAATAGGAAAGCAAGCTGTGTAGCAAAAAAACTGGAATAGAAAGGGACTAAGAGAGAATTTCTGTGTGTGTGTGTGTGTGTGTGTGTGTGTGTGTGTGGTGTTTTTGTTGTTGTTTATTGGTCTCTGCTCCTAAGTTTTGCTGGAAAACTTTGGTGAGAGAAAGTGATGCTTAAGGATAAATTTTCTGTGGAATATGTTGTATACTACTTTAAAGAAAGTTACAATAAAGATCGACTGAATTCCTCAAGTCTTTAAGAGTTGTCCTTGTAACTCAATAATTTTTTAATATGACATCTCAGAGATTAGCCATTATGGTGACCAGTTATATCTACATTAAATCTAGATATCTATCTACCTATTTATCTATCTATCCATTTATCTACCTACCTATCTCTCTCTTTAGAGAGAGAGAGAGATTGTTTAGGGAATATACCAAAATATTTTATGTGAGAGTGACTCTAATATAAAGTATTTATAAAATGAATGAACATACTTATAAAATAAATTGAATACTGAGCTCTAGATAACAATATAAGAAAATATCTGAAAAGCATTTTAAATTGTATTATAAGAAAATGGGCCTAAAACTCAGCATCAATCTTAAAGTCCAATGAAATGGTTTCTCAGAAAGGCATTAGAAACTCAACAGAAAATTATCCTTTAGTTTTATATAAAAAGCTATGTGGTTATGATCACTATGCATCAAGAAGGATATGATGGAACCACAAATGGCAATGAAAATGAACCAATATATAAGGGAAGGAAGATTACATCAGGAAATAGTAAAATGAAGAACTAATTTAAAATGAAGAATTAAAATGAGAGAGAAGGAGAACAGAATTTGAAAATTATGGTTGTGAAACCATGAGTAAGTTAACCTCAGAATTATTCACCAATTTCCCAAATGCAGTAAGAGGTCCTGTAGTGAATGACTATTGTTTTACTGTCCAGCCAACCATGTCGCTTTCTGGTAACAGAGCAAGCACCTTTTCTTTTTTTCTTTTGAGAGAAATGTCCCTACCACTCACTTATCAGTTCATGCTATTAGTTTGGGAAAGATGAGGGATTGGCTCAGGCTCGAGTCTTCCCAGAAAAACTCATCCAACTCAGTCTGGACCAATGAAAGTCAATGATGAGAAATTGCTAGGACCATTGTGAAAAGTAAATTCACTTTCACTGAAATGTTTAAATTAATAGAATATATTTTAGTAATTTTTGGGAAGATAGCCTACATAAGATTGAAGCCATCAAACAAGAATATCAAATTGGGATGGGGAGAGAGAGAGTGTACTAGTGAATTCAGCTGATAAGAGCCAGGTCTATCTCAGGGATTTTTAGGTATATGGGCCAATAAATTATTTTTCTATGTAAAATAGTTATAGGTAATTTTCTGTTACTTTGAACAAAAAGAATAAATGCACACTTTGAAGTCCAAGTGAGAATATTTGAAAATAGTGTTGGTTCGAAACTTCCCTGAGTGCAATCTGAAACCAACTTCTATATGTGAGGGCAAAGGCAGATCAATGAAAGAAGCAGACCACCCAGACTGAAAGGTGGCAGTTTTAATAAACAAAGGTACTTACTGATGACACTTGTCTTGAGCACAAGATGAATAAATCTCTGTTACCTACCCACCAAAATCTTACCAGTTTAAATAGAAGTCTTAACTGAGTTAAGTCACATACCCAAGTCCAGATGGCCTCAACACCACATTTATATCTCAAGACTGCATCCTTTGAGCAGCTTCTGGTAGCAGAGAAGGCAAGCAGAGTATGCATTCCAAGAACACGGGTGGGGGTGAAGAGCCTCCAATTGCCTGGGTCCAGTTTATGGGTTAGCTAGCAATCACATCTTCAAGACCTCCTCCACCACTCCAGCCCTTGTGACTGTCTCTTGCAATCTCACATGCACCTCCCTCCTGCCTCTTCTGCAATGTATCCCTGAGCAGTCATCAGAGGGTTTCACTAGCGTGGAGGTGGCTCATTGGCGTCTATCTGGCTGTATTGGAGGCAGACTCCACAGCAATAATACAGGAAACTCAAACTAAGACAATAATTCCCCAAATCAGTGACAACTTTTTCCACCAAATGCTTCATGATTTAAACCATTGATTTATTAAGTCTCTTAGGCTGGGGGTTAGATCATTCAGGGCATTTACTATGCCCTCGTGATTTTATAAAGATGACAACTTAGGAGACTGATCAAGTATGAACACAGAACATTCTGTTTGGTTAATGGCACAGGTGCCTCCTTGTAAGGCAGTAATAATGTCCAAGGCTATCCTATTCTGGAGGACTGCTTTTCTCATTAGAGACTTTATAGTGTTTATCAAGGACAGGCTTCGTTGTCTATCATTTAAGGTTTGCTGCATGAACTCACTAAGGGCTTCTATGTGTGGTATAATGTCCTCTAGGCCAATGGAGGAGATAAAGACAGAGGCCAAATGATTGTATCAGTGGAAAACAGAATGGGCCCACCTAGTGTGGAGAAGAGAGGGGTTGGCAGTTGTTACTGTGTGTAACCCAGGGTACCGTGGTCCAGCCATACAGGTCAAAGCCATGGCCAAAGACCATTTGTGCCACATAACCATAGGGTACCATTTGGGGCCAACCAATAAATACCTGGGCAGGGAGACCAGTCAGTGTCAAACCAGTCGCTATCTTTAGTACGATAGAATGACTACACAGATCCAGTGAAATCCATTCCATACTTCTGGCATTCCATACTTCTGGCATTTGGGGTGGTTCTGTTTAGAGTGAATTTTCTGTTCTCAACAGAAAAGATAAAACACAGGTTGTCCATAACCCAAGGTAAACCACATAAACCTATCCCAAATCTGAACATAGCCAACCATGGCTCTATAGCGGTTATTTTTAGGACCCTTCCAGTCAGCAGTTTGATGTGCTGCCTTGCAGCATTTTTGGCAGATAAAGAATACCCATGCCCACTGTAACAGAGAGTGTGTGCCACAGGCCAGGTCTCTGGAACTATACTAGTAATATCAAACGAATTAAGAATACTAGTCCTAACTTGTTCTTTAATGTATTGCTTTAGGACCTTCCAATCCCCTCCCTGGAGTGGTGATACCCACCATGGCAATCCTGACAAGCTAGAGAGGAGCAGCTGCCCACATACCTAACAGTTGGATTGATTCCTTTGTTGGGCAAACAAATGGGCCCACTCTAGAAGGTCATTTCCATCAGATGCCCATACTATGCCTGGACACCATAGGAGCAGTAGAAGTCTAAGGTCAAAAATATGGATATTTTGTAGGAAATTATATGAGGAAGTCATTCTCTAAGAATTACACTTGTGGCTTGATCCTTAAATGTTAACGCGGCTGCAGCTTTAGGAATTTGACCAGGTTGTGTGTACCATACATGTTGGCCAAGGAAGGCAGCACTGTTGAGGATAAGGAGGGGGCTAGGAGTGAGATATCCCAGACCAGGACTCCGACTTTTCTCCCCTTTCAATGGTGTATATTCCATTGCAGGTATCATGTGCTTCAACAGGTCCAGTTTGCAGCAGAACAAAGGAATCCCAGTGGAGATTGAATAGTTTCCCCTTACCCAGGGGTGTGAAGAAACTCACCTATCTTGGTGGGACATCTCATTGTACCTGCTTTTTCACAAGTGTCTGGATCTTTAAAAAAAAAAAAAATGTTTACTTTTGAGACAAAGAGCGGGAGCAGGGAAGGGGCAGAGAGAGAGGGAGACAGAGAATCCAAGCAGTCTCTACAGTGACAGCAACGAGCTGATGCAGAGCTTAAATTTGTGATCTATGAGTGACCTAAACTGAAGTTGGACAACAGACTGAGCCACCCAGGCACACCCACGAGTGTCTGATCTTAATCCTCAGGTGTCTATATTTTAATCCTCAGTATCATGTGCCCTCCTAGTTTTGTAAATGGCACTAAGTTGTCCAATATATTATCCTCTTCTTCCACCTTGTCTCCCAGCCCCTAAGCTAGTAGAGTGTGGACAACCAAATGTCTGTCTCTAAGCTCATCTTTCAACTTTCTAACTTGAATTTCAACCTCTAGTTGGGCATCGTTATCCAGCCAAACTGCCTGCAGTGGAAGTCAGTGCCCTGCAGCAACTATTCATTTTACTTCTTAGCTTAAGGTGCACTACATGCAGTGCTCAAACAAGTGCATTAAACCAGATGGCATTTTCAAGGTGTCCTCATATTCAGTGAGATGGTCTACTAGCATCTAACATATAGACTGTGCCTCCCCATGTTGAGGTTGCTGGTCAAGGCAATGTTTCCCCTACAGACAACTCCTTTCTCAAAGCCCATTTCTTCAGTCTGCTGTCTGGCTTGCCAATTTCACATTCACAACATCCTTGGGAATCTCCTCAGTGAAATCTGAAACCAGCATCCATACACAAAAAGAGACTAAGGGAAGAAACTGACTACTTCAAATTGGTAGGTAGCAATTTTCATAAGCAAAGGCACAGATAATGCTTATCTTGCCTGGCCACAAGACAAGTAGACCTCTGCACTCACATGGCAGAATTTTAAAAGTTCATTTAGAGGCCTTAACTAGATTCAGTTACCTACCCAGTCAAGATAGCTTCAATACCACATTTCTGTCTCAAGGCTGTATCCTTGGGAGCAGCTTTTGGGAGGGAGAAAGGCTAGGACAACATGCATTCCAAGGACAGGGGATGGCATAGGGAGCCTCCAATTGCCTGGGTCCAGCTTGAGAGTCAACTAGTGGTCACGTCTTCTTGGTGACCTCTTCCAACAAATAGCTAGAGAAAGTATTTTGTAATTTTAATTGGATAAATAGATTTAGAAATTAGATTAACATAATTATATATAGTTCTGCATTTTCAAAGTCAAAATTTGGTATGATATCATGGAGAACAGTTATAACTGCCATAGAACTTTTGTTAATAATGCATTGTTTTTCTGAATTAACTGTTGGTGTGATTGTATTATTTATTCCTCTGTTACATGAAAATTAATAATTTTCTTTGCAATTTTTTCTTAATATAAAGAGGTGAGATATTAATAGTCTGTTCATAAAAAAGTATATGTGGACTTAATAGAAAGCATAGAAGTGGATATATTATACTACTGGATAAAATTTTAATAATTTCTTCCTGATATAAAATGTATAACAAGTTATGGATTATGTCACAATAAGATCTAAGGATTTGGAGGATTTTTAAGGGCTATCTAGGCCATTCTCCAACTTTTATAGTTTAATTAATAAGCATGTGGTACTACTTGAAATTTTCACGTACTTTCTTCTGCATTAGGTAGCTATTTCCATTGAAGATATTTTAGTTGTATGAATGCTATTTCTTGCATTGATATGAAATATGTCCCCTTTCAAATTCAAACTATAATTTCTCACTCTGTATTCTCAAACAATACAGATTATTTCAATCAAGCTATTATATTTCCCTTTAAACTTTAGTCCAAATATCCTTTATTAAAACATTTTAGTAGGATATTCTGCCATATTTGAGTTTATTAAAAATTAGTAGAATACAGTAGCATATCCCATTAAAACATTTTGATTCATATACATCTGTGGCTCACAATGTGCCAAGTGCAGTGCTTGGCAGGAGAAAGAGCAATATGCTGGGCAGAGAAAATTTCTCCTCCCATATATCATATTCTCTGGATGGAAAATATATAAATATATAAAATATTGTGCATTGTTGTGACCATAAATAAACAAGATGATGAAAAGGTGTTGCCCTGGGAGGGAAAAACATTAGATACAGTGAATGATCAAAGCATTCATCTTTAGGAGGTGATATTTGAGTTGAGACCTGAATAATAAGAAAAGGTCGTCATGAGATCTGGGGAAAAAGCATTCCTAGCAAAGTCAGGCAAAGATCTTCGGATACATAATCACTAGGAGAAAACAGCTTTGCTTGATTTCTAATCTCATCTTTTCTGATACAGTCTAGAAGTTTTTTCACCCAAAGTTAAGTCTTAGAGATACATATATTTTAAACTAATTGTTAATAAACTTAAGTACAGTAGAACTATTACTTTCTGTGATTTGATGCTCTGGTTCAATTAATGCAGCCTGAGATTACATTAGCCTTTTTATCAGTCAAATTGCATTATTGATTCATATTAATGAAGCACCATTTTCAGTACAATTTTTAAAAATAATTTTTACCAGGTAATTAGTTTCATTAACATGGCTCTTTTCCCTTGCACTCTTGGGAATGACTAAAATAAGGAATTGGGACTTTTGCAACAGAGTTAAAATAATAGTTATAATTAACAGCAAAAGACTTTAATTCAGTTGCTATTGTATGAGTCTGGCAAATCTTTCCATTCTCCCTCTGCAAACAAATTCTTGATTTTTATAGGTGTTTGCCTGCAGGCTTACAATAAATGGAGATGGGTAGTTTTTCTATTTAGAATTCATAGACATTGTGCCTTTCTGAGATGACTCATTCACTGCAGTCTCTGTAAGTGTCCTTTCTACACTGCTAGGATTCACCATGCTCCCTCCCTTAGCTGTATGCAGATCTGTGTTGCTATAATTCACTGTCTAGCTACTATAAATCTTTCAATAATTCTACAAAAGTAAAACTTAATTTTTTTAAATGAGGTAATCATACATTTATCTCTTTCCAGTTGTACCAGATATCTCCAGGTTCATTTTATCATCATCCCAGAGAGGGTTGTTTCTAATCTTCAAAGGCCAAATTTCTTCTCTAATCTACAAACTTCTTCTTTAGCATTTGCCACACTTCTGTGTTTTCCTGTGAGTAACTTCCTATGATAATCTACAGTAGAAATGAACATTAAGATGGACATTAACTAACACTCCTCTTGGGGAATTTTTACAGAAAATAATTTATCTTCCAATATTTTCATTATCATTGCTTCTCAAGGCTCAGTTCTGACCCTCAGAAACTTGCACTCTACTTTTTTCTTTGTAATTGCGCATTCACTCAACTATTCGGTGATGATTGAAAATAGATAATTCCACTTCAGAATTTTCTCCAGAATTATTGGGACTCAGTCCAATTACCTATATCAATACTTTTACTTGGATGTGTCTCATGTCTTGAAACTAAACCTGAATTATAAGTAATATTCGATGACCTACTGAATTATAAGTAATATTCGATGACCTACCAACTAATATATACTTTTATTTATTTGTTTGTTGCATTTAACAAATACTTACATTAAATTTACTACAGACTGGTCGGTCTCTGGCTGGTTGCAGCTCCCACCATTCAGATTTCTGCCTATTCATCCCCATTCCTCACTACCTCATGTCCTAGGAAATGAATCTTTTAGAAAAGGGAACAAAAAGAAAGAAGAAAAAGCATAAAGAATAGCTCATTCCTAAAGTCCTACTTTTATAGAAAAAGCATCTTTATCTGTTTTCTTTTCTTTTTTCTTGCATATTACTACATTTTTTTTACCATTCTAATAACGCCCTTCATTACGCATTCTAGGTTGTATATATTTCTTACTAAAAAGTTGAAGTCAAAGTAATAGTTATAAAACTGACTCTAGGGATGGCTAGGTGGCTCAGTCAGTTAAGCAACTGACTCTTGATTTCAACTCAGATCATGATCTCATGATCTCATGGTTGTGAGATGGAGCCCCATCTTGGGCTCTGCACTGGACATGGTATCTGCTTAAGATTCCACCTCTCCATCTTCCCCTTCCCTGCTTTTGTGCTTGTTCTCTCTCCCTCTTAAAAAAATGACTTTAAAAAGTAGTCTCTCATTTATTTTTATTTGATTCCAAATAGAACAGAATCCCTGGGTTGGGGTGAGGGCGACATCTGACTACTAAGAATAATTCTAACTTTTTCCTTTTTCTAGATTCTATATTTTAATATAACTTATAATTACTGTTGTTGAGTTTATTTACATAATCCTGTACTTTAGTAATTTGTTTTGGGTTAAGTGTACAACTTTATTTTTGTTATTTTTTTTACAACTTTATAACATATAAATTTATCATTTTAGAATTGGGCCATCATATAGGCCAATGTGTTTTAGAACACTAGTATTCATTGTATTTGACACCCTTTCTAGCTTTATTTAAAATATGAATTCAACTAATGATTCAGTGTTTTCCTTTGTTTATTATTTTGACATCTATCACTTATTAATATGCTAGACAAGGAGTGGGAACTTTACTCCATCAGTGTTGGTGTTCCCTACTTAATTATGACCATCTAAAAGAAAACCATATATAATTTTATAGTTAAATTCAGCACGTAGTACTTAAATATTTCAAATTTCAATGTTACTCGATGACAAAAGACAGATACAGACAGTGAGTTACAATTTAAAATTCTTTTAAATCTCCAGTAAATCAACAACAAAATAGTTTTTCTTCTTAAACTATTTGGTAACTTGGTATTAGTCAAACCCTTTTTTTTTTCTATTGAGATATAATTGATATATATAGTATATAACAATTTATACCTATAACAGAGGCAACATCTATGTAAGATTAATATTTCTAACCTTTTTAGTGTGTTTAGCTAAAACTTGGGATTTTTTTATAAGACTGATTTATGAGATTGAAACCAAATGACATTTATAATAAGGAGGTTGTATTCTTTGTCTTCACATTAATTTTATGTTTTCTAGTATTACTTTTATAAAATATGTAGTTTATTTAGATGACAACATGACACTCTGCTCAACTCAGTAAATAACTAATCTTAAAAGTGATTAAAAAAATAAAAGTGATTCAGTGATTTAGAATGGAGCCTGCATGTTTTTTTTTTTCTTATGATAAATCCTGACATTCATGTCACTATGTACTTCAATCTAGGGTAAAATGAGGATATACAATGTGACAATTATATTAATGTAGTAGAGAAAGAGGGTGTGGCCAAATATCAGAAAACTAGAATAAATTTTCAAATGGAAAAAAAGGCAAAGTGTATTATATTTGGTAAAAAAGATGATTCCATCTCTTAACCTAACAAGAAAAAATTAAATATTTAATGAAAAATCAAATATCTAGTGAATGAAATAATAAATGAAATAATCATAAATCAAGAATTAAAAAATTGGAGGGGCATTTAAATTTTGCATAGTTCAACTATCTATTTAATGACTGACGTCTTCATATGACATCTTCATTATATATATTTGAACCTATATGGGGAATATATTCAAATTTTGACTGCTTTATTGAAAAATTTTATATGCATTAATCTATCATATATACTAATTTTTCTCCTGTTGGCCTAAATTATATCATTGGAAGTCCTACAAATTTACTCTCCTTCTTCATTCATAGAACAGTTCAACAACCATTTAAAAGAAACCAATGTGTTCTCTTATTCAGTACAATACATACCCAGTTCATTCAAATGTTCATATGTTGATTCTAAGGTTCTTTTAAGTTCCTTCACTAAAATACTAAGTCTTCCTAGCTCACACTCTTTCTCATTTTAAAATTGAAAGTGATAATACCCATATAATCTGAAGAGTGTATAAGGGAAACCTGATCATTACCTATTTCATTCTAAATACCATGTTTCTATTAATGAATGTGAAGAATTGACTGTTTTGGTTGTCATATCATGGATTGATTCAAATGTTCATAATGCTGGTAATCATGAAAGGGCCATCACTTTTTTTTTATTATTTTAACTTTTCACAATTTTAGCCTCAACCAATTATACCAACTATATAGTTCTAGTTGGATGGTTGTTTTGTGATCCAGTATGCTCTGTATGATTTATTTATTCAATAAATAAATCCCATATCCCCATTTTATAGGGTAGAAAGATTATGATAAAAGTTTATTGTTTGATCCGATCTTTGAAGATAAAAATAAGAATTATGTTGATGAATGGTCATTTTTTTCAGTTTTTATTTAAAGTTCAATTAGTTAACGTTCAGTGTAATATTAGTTTCAGGTGTATAATATAGTTCAACACTTGCATACAACATCCGGTGCTCATCACAAGTGCACTCTTTAATCCCCATCACCTGTTTCACTTATTCTCCTCTGATAACCATCACTTTGTTGTAGGTAGTTAAGAGTCTGTTTCTCGATTTGCCTCTCTCTTTTTCTCTTTGCTTGTTTGTTTTGTTTCTGGAACTCCACATATTAGTGAAATGAGACTGAAAATAGGCTTGATACATTGAACAATAGGCTATAAGAAACAGAGGAGTGAATTAGTAACCTAGAAGACAAAATAATGGAAAGATAATGAGGCTGAACAAAAGAGAGAAAGAAGAATTACATGACATGAGAATGGACTTAGGGAACTGAATAACTCCATCAAATATAATAACATTTGTTAATTATAGGAATCCCAGAAGAGAGAGAGAAAAGGAAGCATAAAATTTATCTCAAGAAGTAGCAGAAACCTTCCCTAATCTTGGGAAGAAAACAGGCATCCAGATCCAGAAAGCATCAAAATCAGCAAAAGCAGGCCAACACCAAGACATATTGTAATTAAATTTGCAAAATATAGAGATAAGGAAAAATCTTAAAAGCAACAAGACAAAAGAAGTCCTTAACTTACAAGGCAAAACCCATAAGGCTAGAGTTTCCCAGACAAACAAAAACTAAAGGAGTTCATGACCACTAAACTAGCCCTGACAGAAATATTAAAGGGGACTCTAAGTACAAAGAAGAGATCAAAAGTGACAGAGACAAGAAACATCAGAGAAAATCTCCAGAAACAATGGCAAAACAAGTAATAAAATGGCAGTAACTACATAGCTATCACTAATTACTTTGAATGTAAATGGACTAAATGTTCCAATCAAAAGAGATGGGGTGTCAAAATGGATTAAAAAGAAACAAGACATATCTATATGCTGCCTACAAAAGACTCATTTTAGACCTAAAGACACCTGCAGGTTGAAATTGAGGGGATGGAAAACATTTATCATTAAATGGATGTCAAAAGAAAGCTGGAGTAGCAATATTTATAACAGACAACCTAGACTTTAAAACAAAGATTGTAAAAAGACAAGGACATTATGTAATCATAAAGGGGACAATCCAACAAGAAGATGTAATAATTGTCAATATTTATGTCCCCAACTCGATAGCATCCAAATATATAAATCAACTAATAACAAACATAAAGGAACTAATTGATAATAACACAGTAATAGTAAGGGACTTTAACATCCCACTTCACATCAATGGAAAGATCATCTAAACAGAAAATCAATGGAAATAATAGCTTTGAACGACACACTGGACCAGATGGACTTTACAGATATTGAAAAGGGAACTTAAAATAATTCCATACAATCTAACTTATCTTTATTAAGTCTATGTGAATTTTTCAGATAACCACTGGCAGATTTATTTAATGTAAATCTTTTAACTTTTATCACAAAGCATATTAACATAGAAGCTTTAAGTAAAGAAGAAAAGGGACTTTTAGTTTCCTGGAAATCAGCATATACTTGGGATGATAAAAAACAGCTGAAAATGCAGGAACTGTATTATTTCTTAAACAATTTGAGATGTGTATCTTTGGAAGCTAAGAACAATAGAAGAAACCATGAATCTTTATTTTGCCTATATATACTCTCTGTTTCCATGATATAATGTTCCCAAATGAAATAAAAATTATTTTGTGAATATGTTGGCAAACTGTGTAAGCCCCTGATATTAATGGTGATATTAATGGTTCTATTAAAACTTCTACTAAAAATGTTTCTGATTTTAACAGCATCAATGTATCATTAATAGAACCCTGCACATCTAAATATATATCCAAAAACAGCTTCCAGTTTGAAATTCAGGTACCACCTGTATTAGTTTAGGATTTACATTGTTAATATTTAATTTGGCCTTTGCAGTAGAGATGTGCTGAGCTTTTTGGTATATATTTAGTTAAAAGAGTCAGCAAACCACAATCAGACACCTATCTTTTGGCTGTATTTCTGTCTTTATTTTAGATAAGCTTTTCTCATGCCAAATTAATACCAAAAATAGATAATGCATTTTAAAAGTTAGGTTATGGTTTTTTAGTTGTTATCATATTTATTTAATGTTATTTTTGTTATATTAAAATGGTGATAATATTGCAGCAGTAAATATTCAAAATATAGTTTTACTTAGGCATATACAAATCTATAAATTATTCATTTTCCCCATATGGTATAATAGTGATAATGACCACATGCAATGTAGAAAGAGGAAAGGAAGCACTATTTACATAAATTCACAATTAGTTCAAGCATAGCTATGAACTTTTAATTTATGTTAAGATTTCATTTTTTGAAATCTAAAATATTTGTTTGATATCTGTCTTGAATACACAGCTCAGAATGTGTATTGCTTAGGTAATCTTTCTGAATGATTTTAAGCTCAAATATAGCATATACTATGCCTGTTCTTCATTTAAAATAAAAGAATAAAAGGTAATGACTATTAAAACTTAGAAGAAGAAAATGGTAGTAACACACATCTCAAATGTAAAGGAACAAGCAACAGTGATTTAATATAATTTAATATAATAATTTACCTGAAATTTAGCCCAATATATCATGTTATGCTTTCCAAATGTTTATGCTGTTTTAGTAGATTTTCACTTATTTCTACCAGAGCATGTTGTTGTATAGCCCCATATCTTATACAATAAAAACATATGCAAGTGAAATGAGTGATTTATTTGCAAAAAAAAAAAAAGAATTCTACCTAGAAAGGGCATAGGTAAAGTGAAGAATATATTGAAATCTGCATGTAAGAAATGAAAGAGTGTATTACTAACTCATCATTGAACTGGCTATGCAAACTATCAGTTGCTTCCTTTATGACAAAATTATAAAGATTTATTTTCTTTCTTTTTTTCCCCTTATTTTTGGGTTCAGAGAGTTTATTAATGAGGAGAAGGAGAGCATGCAAGAATTTAAGAAGTAATGTGTCCTTTAATTGTTATACTGAATAGCAACTCTTACCAATCCTTTTAACGCATAATATAGTCATTTCATTGATTTAAATAGATGGCTCATGTTTATGAGCTTTAAATGTAAGAGATACACTGATTTTAAAAAATAACTTGAAGGAAGAATAGTATGTTTTAATTAAAAGTAGTTGGATGGAACTTTCAAAATAATTTGTCAGAGTATCACGGATATGAGGCTAGCCTCAGAAGCCAGATTCTCTGGATTCAAATCCCTGCAACATCCCTTGTCACGGGATGACTAGGAAAGTTCACCTAACTTCTCTGCTTGTTTCTCTATCATGAAATATTGTGTTGAAAATGAAAGCAGTTCATAAATGAAGAGTATCTACCACATGGCATGTTCTCAGTGAGTGCTCATTTCTAATAGCAAAAGTGTCCCTATGCTTGTGTGTGTATGCATGCCTATGCGTATCTATGTGTTTCTGTAGATGTCTAGTGAGAATAGAGTGGGTGAAAAATAAATATCCTAGAATGCTTTTCCCATTTTTCCAATGTATGAGCAAATAATAACTGAATAATCATGCAAATTGGGAGGGGTGCTTCTTTTCAGAGGCATCAACCCAGCAAATGTGATTTAACCTCTGAACACCAAGATATGTACCCATTACAGAAGTATGAATGCCCTGCCATTTTTTTCCCTCAAAGGGTGTTATTTCAAATAATGGAAAAACATATTTCAGGAGTTTTAAGATCAGATAATGAAATATGTGTATTTTTAAATAGTATTAAACAAAATAAAACCAATTTTGCAAAGCATTTTGCTTTTGTTAAAATAAATAAGGCAAAGAAAACATTTTTGCTTGCTTTATACCGATTTTTGGGTAAAATGATATGGAGAATACCATTAAAATTTCAACATTAGAGAGAATATGTGCATGATGAAAAGGATTTTTCATATTACAATGTAAAAACACTAAAGGGAAGCCAAACAAGTATTGCCTTTTGGTTCAAAATTAACTACCTAAATATTGCCTTTTTAAAGAACTATTTGTTGGAAGCTAATAAGATTTCAGTAATAAGTTTAAATAGAATTCAATTATCTCTATGTATGTATATATATATATATATATATATATGACAAAATGAGTTACATATTGATTTTTTTTATTAAGCACACATATTTCTTTAAAAATAACATTATATTATGCAATTTCTTTGCCCTCTAAAATTGATAATTGGGTTTGGAAGGAAAATCATTACAATATATCATATGCAGTGATTTATGCCACAGTAAATATTTGTATATTTTATGGAATAATTTACAAAGATACTTAAATTACTGATTGAATATATTGTGAAATATATGAATACTGATTGACTTATTTTACAATTGCATGTATCTGCAATAATCCTTCAGCTGATAAAATTTATAAAACAACAGCTCAGTAGCTTAACTGTAGCAAGTTATTTATACTCCAAAAAGCCAAATGACAGTGACTGCAACCACATAATTGATGAGTTAAATGAGTTTTATGTTCCCAAAACAATTTTAAAGCTGAGTAACCCAAATTTATTAGCCATATCCAGATGGAATATAAAGTCAATATATTGCTGTTTATGTATCAAGTCAGAGAAAATTATTAAGGATGATTTCAGCCATGGATAGTAAGGGTGGGGGACCTTGGTTAAATTCTGAGGCTATAATTCAAGGAAATTTTGGTAGCTGCAAAGCTAGTGTAACAAATAAGATAACTGTGCTGTAATAGACTTTAGTTGAATTATTTTCTTGACTTAAAAAATGTAAAACTGGAGTTGAAGTAGCAACTCCATAAAACATTTCAAAAATAATGTTGGAAAGAAGTATTTTATTCAGGCTTATTAGCAAGACTTCATATATAAGGAACTTGTAAAAAATATATAAGTAGATATTTTAATACAGCTAAAATAGAAATGAGCTATTGGCAAGTACTTAAAATGATTCTGTTTTAGCACCATTTTATTGTAGGAAATTGGAAAGATTTTTTTTTCCAGAATGATAAAATAATAAATGGCTTTAGCTGAGAAGATAGCATGCATCTTGGTCATTAACAATTATCATATAAATAGAATATATGATATGAAATATCAAAAGATATTAAAGTGGTATATACTAAGGGAAGATTAAAAAGAAGTATTTTTAGGAGCACCTGGGAGCTCAGTCGTTGAAGCATCTGACTTGGGCTTACAGTTCTGAGTTCGAGCCCCATGCTGGGCTCTGCGCTGACAGCTCGGAGCTTGAGGCTGCTTCAGATTCTGTCTCTCTTTCTCTCTGTTTCTCCCCCACTCACACTCTCTCTCTCTCTCAGAAATAAATAAAGATTAAAAATATTCTTTTAAAAATAAATATTTTTATAGTCATTGAGCGGTTTTCATTCTAATATTAAATTGTATTAGATAGAATACATGGGACCCAGACCCAAAACCTCAAGTTATTCACTGTGTAATTTTAGAAAAGATGCTCAAAATCTCAACACAGTATATTGAATCATACCTTACCTCTGCTCATACCTGCACAGCCAATTAGTATGTAATTGTTGAGAAATGTGAAGATTTGAGATCTTACTCTATAGGAAGCTAACAAGATAGTTTATGATGGTTTCATGAGTACTTGGAGAACATTGGAGAAACCTGAGTCAGAGAAAAAGAACTATATTGCGTATAGCACTAAAAATGGGATTAACTTCAGCATATGTGTGTCAATTTCTTTTGCTCGCCAGTCCCACAAGGACCAAGCCAATGGGCCCACATGGGCCCACTCACTGGATTGTATTTCAGGAAAGGCATTCTGAGCATAAGCTTGCCCTCCCTATAGACTGGAGACAAAAATTATCTTTATTACATTAAACAATAAGCATGTCTCCCTTTTGCTGTAGAGGGCAACACTATACCTATCTTTAAAGACTGTTCACCACATAAATCCAGAACAATATTCCAGAACAAAAATGGCAGACAGTGTCTCACTGCAGGGTATGCAAAAATGTGAGCAAACTATGAGAAATAACAAGTACCATTCATTTATTCAAAAAAATATTATGCTGTATTATATCCTAGACACTATTCTGGAAATTCAGGATATATTGATAAATAAGTCAGACTAGGTCCCTACTCTCATAAAGCTTAAATCCTAATAAAAATAAAAAATAAAAGGGAATTTCAGGAAATGATTAAGTTAATGATACGGAGAGAAACTTGACATCTGTAAGAAAATTATATAATGGATAAAGAAAAATTTCTTTGACATTACTTTTGAGTTGCAACCTAAATCATAAGATCTAGAGAAGTGAGAATCATGACAGATGGAAAAGTGAGTAGAAGGGCCCTGAAAGTTGAATAAAAAATATAGTTATGTTAACAAATTTGAGATTAGACATATGGACAAATTCCTACAAAATATGTATTACCTGTCTCAAGAAGAAATATAAAGCATAAATGCCCCTATAGACTTTGAAGAAATTTGTTCTGTATTTTAAAGCATTTTTCCATGTAAGAAATGTATTTGACAGGCTAGTTTTAGAAGTATTTAAACAAATGTTACCTAAGAATTCTAATATCTTATAAACTTCTCAAAATAAACAGGAATGGGGGAAAAAAGAGAACATTCCCTAACACATAGTATAAGCCTGATGTAAATTTAATACCTAAGTCAGAGGAAGAGTGTATGTAAAGATATTAATACCCAATCATCTTCAGGAACAGAGAATCAAAAACTAAAAATAAAATATTAGTGAAGAAAGGAGATTTTCAAGAAGAAGAGGTTAACTTGTTTTGCATACTATTAAAAACTCATGAGTCATGATTAAAATTCTTAGCAATTCATTCCTGTGACCTTAACCAAGAGGACTTGAAAGGGTTGAGAAGAAACCCCAATTATCATGAGTTGAGGAGGAAATATGGGTATCAAGTGAGATCATACATATGAAACCAATTCTTTCATTTTAAAGTGTTAAGATGCAGCTCAAACATCATCTCTTTTCTGAAACCTTTCATCTCTTTTATGAAACCTTTCTTAACTCTTCTGACTGAATAAAATGTTCATATTCTGATTTTAGCACATATCTTTGTTGTTAATAAGGTGTCACCCCATAGGTGTTGGGAATATTGAAAGCATTACCTTATCTTTCTTGTCTTTCCATCAGAACTACATCTTTGTATATTAAAGTGATTAATAGAATTTTTGCAAGGTAAAATTGAGTTAAATTGAATTGCAATGTAAAGTAATAATCAAATTCATTGAATTTAATAATTGTGTATATCTTAAATAATAGATTCACATGATTCTTAGACCTAGATTCATTCATAATCAGTGATATTGTTAACAGTATGTTGACTACTCCAAATATTTGGGGGAAAATATAGCATCACATTTATACATGTGTTCAAATGCAAGTACATTAGTTAAATTCATCATTATGATGTTTTCCTAAAGATCATGTATTGCTTGGAAGTTATTTAAGCTGTCAAAGCAAAGCAGCAGGAAACAATTTTTCACACTACTTAAAAGTGTTAAAAATATAGTGTGTGGTGGGGTGAGTGTGTAAACAACTTTAAATAATAACATTTTATCTGAATTTCATTAAAGTCAGTATTGAAACTTGAAGCACAACTAAATATATAACTGAATGTGACTTTCTCTGTTAACAAAAGCATGCTTTCTCTGAAACCTTTCATTTTTCCATTTGGCTTCTCTAGAATGGCTCTAGATGAGATTACTTGTTCTCACTTCCTGTTTTGTATGATAAAATGTAAATCCATGAAGATATGCAGTTTATATTTTATTTTGATTCACCATAACCCGCTGGAGGCAAAACCAAGGGATGCTTATGAAGTGAAAATGAATATAGTTTTGGTTTGTCTATCATCTGTTCTTAACATGCTTGAACAAAGCTATGTGAAAGCGTAACACTTGATACATATGAAACTTCGTTAGCCAAAACCAGTCCCTTGATTTAAAGAAACCTATCTCATGATCTCTACTCTTTATGTAGATTTTACTTCACTGTATTTGTATCAAGTATAAAACTTTGAAGATGGCTTGCTTATAAGAGAGATTGCAAAGGAATGCACATTTCTTTTAAGCCATTTAGGGGAATATTGTTATGGGTATGTATACGTTTTGATATAGTTTCTTGTGTAAAATACCTGAGAGAAATTGAATTGGTGCTACCTGATCTGTGCTGATGTTTCATAGTAAGTTTGGCTTGAGTTTCTCATCTAGTTTGAAATTCTATATTCAAATTTATTCTATATTGAAAAAATTGTGTATACTTAATGTCTTGGATAATATTAGTTGAGGTACTTGTTAATAAAGAAAAATGCAAACCAAATAGTGGTTTGCAAAGGCTAATTAAATTCAGATATACAAATGGTCTAATTAAGGTTTAAGAATGGATTCACTTGGATGAAATGCTGAAATTTACAGTAAGTTGAATCATTTTTGCTTCAATCTCACTTTTCCCTGTATTTTCTGTTCCGTACCTCCTCTTCCTTTTTTAGCCAATCTCCTCAGTTTGCTACTTCCAGCATATCTTCTTGAACTGACTTGATGTGATTCTTGTTCCACCCTCCCTGAAAGTAATTAATTACTTCCACGCTGCAAAATCCAACTGCCATTTCTCATCCCCTCATCTTTGATTTATTAGCAACATTTGATGCTCCTTTATCTTTGAAACATTATCTCTGCTTGTCTTCCAAATTCGTATTTTCCTGTCTGTTTTTTTTCTTTCCTTACCTGACAGCTCCTTCTCATTCTCTTTTAATGGTTCTGCTTCATGTCCAGTGTTGTAATGTGCCAGCAATTAGACCTTTAATTTCTTCTTTTTTTTTTATCTGCATTAAATCTCTTGTTAATATCCAATATTATCATTTTAAATAACATTTTATAATAATTATGCCCATGTTTTTATATCTCCACTCTTAAATTTTCTCAACTCTAGATCCATGTCCATCCATCTATCAGTGTTTCTGACTTTATTCTTATAAGAATTTTAAGCTCAAAATTCTCAAAACTGAACTTTCAATCATTAACCACCCCTTCCCATTGCCACCACCCAAACTGTCTCTTCCCATAATCTTGCCATTTCATTAGTGACAAACTCATCCTTTCAGTTGTTCAAGCCAGAAGTTTGGGTGGCCCCTTGACATCTCTTTTCCATTCCACCTCATTTTCAGTTTCCAGAAAACCCATTAGTATTTTCTTTAAAATATACCTAGAATCCTACCACTTTCTGTTGCTTCCACTGCTGCTTCTTTGCCCTAAACCACCAACATGTTTCATTTTCTTGAAACTATTCTCCCTGTCTCTTTCCTGGTCACATTTCAATCTGTTCTTCCACACAGCAGTAAAATAATTCTATTAAAAGATAAGTTACACAACACGGGATCCTTAGGTGGACTTTGTTTCACTCAGAGTTAAATGTCAAAAATTTTA
Source organism: Panthera uncia (assembly GCF_023721935.1). Classification (NCBI taxonomy): domain Eukaryota; kingdom Metazoa; phylum Chordata; class Mammalia; order Carnivora; family Felidae; genus Panthera; species Panthera uncia. The sequence continues at coordinate 94,751,002 of NC_064811.1, read as the reverse complement.
GAGAAGCGTATAGGTGAACAGGAGATTGTCACTCCCACTAGCACTACCACCAATGCCTTCCTGATTTAATTACTTGCTAATAGACATTTCAGCCAAACTCACTTCCCTGCTGTTCTACACTAGGCTTACACCTAGTATACTTAGGACCCACTCTTCCTCTACCTGGAATTCTCCCCCCCTCCCCTGCATATCTACATGGCTTGACACTTCCCAAGACTTTGACAATCCAAAGTCTGTATTCAAATGCCATTTGATTTAGTGAAGCCTTTCTTTGCTTCCCTATTTAAAATGGTAATGTGTTCCTTTCCTTGTTTAATTTTCCTTCATAGCACTTATCACTATCTAATGCATTATTTATTGTACTTATATATTTTATTTCTGTCTTACCCCCCTAAAATCTTAGCTTATAAAATGATGTTTATTTCTGTAAAATTGTGATTTTAAACAATTCACAGCCCTCCATTTTTGGTATTGTGATACTTGATTTCAGTAAGTAACAAAGCAGACTTCATGTAATTACTTGATACTGGTTACTTTTTCTTTCTGTATGCTTTCATAATTCTTGAAATTAAAAAAAATGATGTGGGGCGCCTGAGTGGCTCAGTCAGTTGAGCGTCCAACTTTGGCTCAGGTCATGATCTCATGGTTTGTGAGTTTGAGCACTGCATCAGGCTCTGTGCTGACAGCTCAGAGCCTGGAGCCTGCTTCGGATTCTGTGTCTCCCTCTGTGTCTGTCCCTCCCCCGCTCACACTCTGTCTTTGTCTGTCAAAAATAAATAAACGTTCAAAAAATGTTTAAAAAATGATGTCAATGTGGAAAATCAATATATTCTATTTTAAATTTGAACCTAACATGTTTCATGATTTCTTTTTAGAAAATACAGAAAAATATTTTAGAAATAAAAATTATTTTCTCTGACAAGTACTTTGGTTATATATTGTACTTTTTTTCATTAAATTATATAATCATCCTTGTTATTAGAACCTTCATAGCACTATCTTTTCTACTATATACTCAATCCTTAGTATAAGTGAAAGTAGCTTCTAAGTTCTCCTTGATATATCTTAGAAGAAGCCCTTTCCAAATTTAAATTACTTATTCTAAATCAGCCAGTAGCCTGCTCATAAACTGTTTTAATTAATGATTTGAGATGTAAGACAATTATGACATAGTAGAAGCAAAAAACACATAATGGTGTAATTATTTCTTAAAGCACTGTGGGGATAATGTAGGTTAAATGCCCTGCTTGTCTCACTGTTTCTTCTATCCAGTGTGTCACTGACATTTCATATTTCTACTTACTTGTGAAAGATTAAGTAGCTTTATTTTGGATTGTATGTCACAGACTCTAATTTTGGAAGTTGTACCCACTTTTGCATAGATGATGTGATGAATGGTGCTAAATATAATATAGTTGCTTAGAAATAGTAAGGAAGGCATAGGAAATCACAGAAGCAAAGCAATCAGGTACAAAGACTTAAGTAATTTTTAGTGCTTTGTTTATTGAATCACAAAATAATATATTATTTAAATAAAATGCAAAAGCAGAAAAACGAATATTATTATTGAGATTAGGATAAGAGCTACTGAATGAAAAGGTAGAAGGTGTATGTGAAAATCACCCAAAATCTCTTCCTCTACCTTTGAAGACCCAAGCATTTCAGCAAACTGGATATAAATAAAGACAAAATGAGACCTATCCATTATTGTATTATTTTATACACTTACATGTTCATACAGGTATAGAATATAATACTTTTGAATATTGTAAGAACAAAATAAATTATAAGTAAGAGGTATCATTATTGTTTTGGGAACTAAATAATGAATGTCACTTTCTTTGGCATTTTTGTTCTCCTTTAGGAACTTAGAGGCTGACATTAATATTTATTTCTCTCTGTTCTTGGGTCTAGTTAAACATGATCAACTGTGCTTGATTGAGTGTCTTTGATTAACAATGTCTCAATTTCCTTAATTATAAATACTTATAATAACCTTCTGCCTCAGAGGAATATTGTGCTATTTACTAAGAACCAAAGACATCCCGAGAAAATTTATTTTTCAGGCTAGAAGTCAAAACCCTAAGTAGAAATATGTGTTGAATAATTTTGCATGAATGTTGCTGTTTCCCTATGGTCATCATTGTTTTAATTTTATTCTAGACTGAAGAGACATCTCTTTAACAATTGGCTTATCATCCCCTCCAACATTACTAGCTATACCACTTTGTGTTTCTGCCATCTCATTTTATCACTACTGCCTTTCCTCCTAACTCCTTTCAATTGCATACTCTCAACTGTCAACTCCATTGTTTAAAAAACCCACTAGACCCCACAGGACTATCTTTCTTTGCATGCTTCAGTGGGAACTTCACTTTTCTTGTGTAGTAGCTCCTTGTCTGCATCCATGTAAAGAGAGCAATTCATTCTTATTGTCATTATTTCTAGTCATAAAGGAAGCACAGCATTCTTCCTCCTCACTCATATTGCTTCCAAACCACTAATTTTCCATTTTCTTTCTTTTTTTTTTAAATGTTTATTTATTTTTGAGACAGAGAAAGACAGAGCATGAATGGGGGAGGGTCAGAGAGAGAGGGAGACACAGAATCTGAAGCAGGCTCCAAGCTCTGAGCTGTCAGCACAGAGCCCTACGCGGGGCTCGAACCCACGAACTGTGAGATCATGACCTGAGCCGAAGTCGGAAGCTCAACCGACTGAGCCACCCAGGCGCCCCTAATTTTCCATTTTCATGTAAAGCATGCACTTTTAGACACCTGCCAAATAGCTATACAGTTTTCTTCCTGTATTTCTTTCTTTCTTTCTTTCCTATTTATTTTTTTAATTTTTGTTTAAATCCTAGTTAATTAACATACATTGCAATATTGGTTTCAGGAGTAGAATTTAGTGATTCATCACTTACATATAACACCCAGTGCTCATTATAACAAGTGCTCTCCTTAATATCCATCACCCATGTAGCCCACCTCCCACCAACCTGCCTCCAACAACCCTTAGTTTGTCTCTATCATTAATAGTCTTTTATGGTTTGTTTCCCTCTCCCTTTTTTTCCTTTCCCCTATGTTCATCTATTTTGTTTCTTAAATTACTTATATGAGTGAAATCATATGATATTTGTCTTTCTCTGACTGACTTCTTTCATTTAGCATAATATACTCTGGCTCCATCCATGTCATTGTGAATGGAAGATTTCATTATTTTCAATGGGTGAGTAATATTCCATTGTGTATATATACCACATCTTCTTTATCCATCATCAGTTGATGGACACTTGGGCTCTTTCCATAGTTTGGCTATTGTAGATAACGTTTCTTGCTCTTCTTTCATCATTACTTTTTACATTCACCAAGGACTTTGGCACACAGAGATGATATAGTTCTCTCTACAACTAAATATACCAACATCTTGGCGTATGTTTGTCTTTGGAATTTGAAAAATTATGTGTTGTCTGTGACCTACTTAACATCCTGATTTCACATTTCTTGATCTCCCAATTTCCAATAATTTATCTCTATACCTTATCTGTAAACCATTCCTACCACTAGGCTCTGAATGTTTTCATTAACTATTTACCTTTAAAAAAATTTTTGAGGGCACCTGGGTGACTTAGTCAGGTAAGCATCCAACTCTTGATCTCCGCTCAGGTCATGAATAAGAAGAAAGGGTTCTTCTCACGGTTTGTGAAATTGAGCCCGTATCGGGCTCTGCGCTGAGAGCACAGAGCCTGTTTAGGATCCCCCCCCCCCCCGCCTTTCTGTGCTCTTCCCCTACTCACTCTCTTTCACTTTCAAAATAAATAAATACACTTTAAAAGAATATTTTGAATCTCAGTATTTTCCTCTGGATGCAATGCCCAATCATTTTAGCTCTTAAAATTCTTCTAGTTTTCTTTGATTTCATTAAGACCATCAATTCCATCTTAATTCCAGTCCTTTATAAAATATCCAGTCTTAATAGTAAATTCACTCCAATATACAGGTTACAAAGATCTAACTCCTAAGCTCTTACTCTGGCATCCAAAAGAGTACAAAGAAAATGAGCCACCTTGTAAATATGTGGGCAATGCAAATGCCATCCCAACAATGTCACAGAGGTTCATACCAGTCCTACTTCAAGACTGAGTTTGAAAAATCTGTATGTCAATCCACTGCCTGGTCTCCAAAATCCGTATCCATGTTTCCTCATCTCTGACCTCTCTTCATATATATATATATATATATATATATATATATATACACACACACACATATATATGTATATATATGTATATTTGTATATATATATCTATATATCTATATCTATATCTGTATCTATATCTGTATCTATATCTATATCTATATATATCCCTCTATCATTTACCCTTGCACTCTTGGCAGAAGATGTTGCCTCCAACTTCCCTGGAATGAATGAATTAACTCTGCCACTTGGAAATTCTCCCCAATAATCTTACTTTCAAATCAGATACATTATATTTTCTTCTCTTAGTGGAGAATGGGCTCCTGAAACTCTTGTTTCAGGTTATCTTTTTCTTGCCCTTTGAGGTTTGTTCCTTCAGGGATCTTGAGCTATCTGTTGTTTCCTTTTCTTCTTACATTCAAATGCTTACTGAATCTTTACTCTTAGAATATAAGGCATGTTCAAATCACTCTGGTTTTATTAGGAAAAATCACAAAAAACATTTTCAGAGACCCAACATTTCTATCCACCTACTGCTGTAGCATAGGCCTCCTCTCCTTTATAACATACTTTGTGAGAAAATACTAGATGTGTATTCTCTTTATGGCCTGATTTTCCATTGATCCCTCCAGAAACCAAATCATTATGTCACTCACTACTGAACTGAAACTGCTTCGCTGAGTTCAAAACAGTGCATAGGGTATGTATAAAGGGTATGTACATAGGGTACATGTACAAATGGTAAAGGGAAATTTTTTGTTTTTACTTTTCTTTGAACATTTGCTGATATTGACCATAAATTTCCAATTTAGAATCCCTTTCTTCCCTGGCTTGTGACACTCCTGTTGATTGTTGTTGTTTGTTTTGCCTGGGTTTTTTTCTTCTATCTCCAGTGACTCCTTTCCTGTCATGATTTTGATTATTTTTCTCTTTGTCCTGAAACATAATATGACTTAATTGCATTCTTCACCCTTAACTTTTTTCCCTTTAGACATTTTCACTTGGTGACTTCATCCAATTTATGGGTTCTATAAGGAAAAAAATAATTCACTTATTTAACAATTATTTATCAGGGAACTACTACATACCAAGAACTTATATAGGCAATGGGAACATAACATTAAGCAAAATTGAATAAAATCTCCTCCTACAACTTAGTTTATAGTGGAGGAAATAGACAACGAACAGACTTTTTCCCCCCTCTGCTACAGAAAAAAAAAAAAGTGAAGCAAAAAGAAAATAACAGTGGATGTCAGGAACAGGGATGAAATTTTTAAGGGAAAAACTTATTAAATCGTATTTATATCCCAGTAGTCCAGTCATGGTCCCTGGCTTCTCTTTACCTCCTGTGCCCTGGGTTATCTTTGTTGCTAACTCAGCCTGACATCTGGTGTGCCAAATGTCAATATAGAGAAAACCTTGGTAATCAATGAAACCACACACTATTAAAAACTAGGGTAAGCAATATTATATGTTAAATTTGTAAAATCAATGTGAACTTGTAATAAGAAAGGAAATATTTTTAAAGATCCATCACTCATAAAGTTTCCTCAGTAGCAACATCAGAGACAAATACCCACCACCAACTCAGCTGTGAGCCTCTGACCCTCTGCTAATATTCTCCATGAAGGAAACCAAGACTCCTTTGAACATGCCTAATTCCATTCCTTGGGACTATAATAAAATGAGGAAAGACTGGCAAAAACTTTATAGAAATAAGTGAAAGGATAAGAAGTCAATTTCAACAGGCTTCTTCTATCCGAATTTGTACAATTTAAGCATGTAGAAAAAATATAACTTGCTATTTCATTATTATTAATTTATTTAAAGCAAATTGAATCTGAGAAAGGCTATGAGTTAATAAATATATTTAAAAGAGTTACTAAGTACAATACAAGGTACTTGTATGAAAATAAAGGCAGAGTTATGGAGAATATTTTCTATAATTTTTAATATGGAATCTAATATAGATGAGTATTGTTTATTCTACTTTATTAAATATTTGTTTATAAAGTGTAGCTATATACTTGTTTTGAACTGTGAAAAAAAAATTTATAACTCCTAACTGTACCTTGTCTATTTCCATGTCCTACCAATTTTAGAAAACTGAACACTGGTACCTCACATTTTTTTTCACATATATTGATATATTCAATAAATATTAATCAAATGAGCATTGTTTGACAGATACTCTGAGGCACTGGGGATATAACAATATACCAAACAACACAAAATCTATGACCTTATACCATTTACATTCTAGTGGAAGAAAAAATAAAATTGACAGATTAAAAAGTAAAATATATATTACATTAAGTGATGTTAACTACTGAGGTAAAAACTAAAGAAGAAAATGTAGTCATGAAATGCCTTGAATGAATGGGAAAAATTTAACAGTTTATCTTAGAAACTGCTCACTGAAAAGGTGACATGAGTAAAGACTTAAAGGAAATAAGCAAAGTAGGCTATTAGACATCAAGTAAAGAACACTCTAGGCCAAGGGAACAGCAATTGAAAAAGCCTTGAGGCAAGACCGTGCCTAAATACCAGATGTGAAGAATATTTAGGTGCCAGGACGATTACAGCAGATATAAGAAGAAGCAGGCAGGAGATGAAATACAAATAGTGAATAAGGAGTCATATAAGGCTAGTTGGCCATTGTAATGGAAGCCATTGGGGGATTTTATAATGTGATATCATATACATTTTAACAATGTCATATTGGCTACTATGTTGGTAATAGACTATAGGAGTTAACATCAGAAAAAAAAGACAAAGCTATGAATGACAATAATCCAGGATAGAGATTATAATGGCTTGAAGCATGGTGTAGCTGTTTGAAGTAATGGGAAGTCAAATTCTCATATAATTTTATTATAAACATAAACAATTTCAGTGATATACCAGATGTGGAATGTGAAGTAGGAAGGAATCAAGGGAAACACCAAGACTTTTGAGCAATTTGAAAGAACAGAATTAACATTAAATGAGGTGATGTCATGGGTTGAATTGTGTCCTATAAAATTCATATACTGAAACCTTACAACCCCCCAGAATTTCAGAATGTGACTTTTTTTGGAGAAAAGTTTCTTTCAGCTGTAGTCAAGTTAAAATGGGGTCATTAGAGTGGACTATAACCCAATATAACTATTGTCTGTATAAAATGGAAAATTTGGACATAGAGACATGAACAGAGGGAAGATAATGTGAAGACACATGGAGATAATGGCCACTTACAAACCAAGAAGAGAATCTTGAAATAGAGCTTTACCTCACAGACCTCAGAAGAAGCCAACCCTGCCTGCAGAAAAGAACTTTCTCTTTCCTGGGAAATTCTTTTTAGAATGACATGAGTTATTAACAAACTAACAAGAAAATGAATTCATATATACATATTCTGACTAAACAGGAGTTTGTGTTCGTTTTCTTTTATTATTTTTTTAAGTTAGAGAAAGTGAGTGGGGGAGGAGCAGAAATTGAGAGAGAGAGAGAAAAAGAGAGAGGGAGAGAGGGAATCCCAAGCAGGCTCTGCACTGGCAGCATGGAGCCCAATGCGGGACTCGAACTCATGAAATGCGAGACCATGACCTGAGCTGAAACCAATAGTTAGATGCCTAACTGACTGAGCCACCCAGGTGCCCCAAACAGGAGTTTTTAATATAGTAGTTTTTTAATTTTCTTTTATGTTAGGTTGGTAATGGTAATTCTAAACTTCATTCTTTTTCCCAATTGATGTTTTAAATTCATTGCTTTGCCACACAATCCAATTTAGAAACAAAATTAAATAAAATGACTTGCCTCAGCTAAAAAAAATAGTTCCCCCAATTAAAAATTAGTTTTTAAAATTACATTTACAAAATGTCCATTCCAACAAGGAATGATAGCACAGACTCATTTCTCCCTGCTCTTCTCTATTAAGGACGACTATTGACTTGGGAAATAATGCAAGAAGCAACCAAAGAAGAACTTCAGAAGATGGAAAGAGGAAGATGAGCTGGCTAGAGACTATAGGGTTGGAGGAACAACATAGTGACATGGCATCTTATGAGCCCATCACACAATAGAAGAAGATAATTCAGGGCCAGCATTTCCCAACCTTAAACAAGCAAAAGAAGTCAACTCAGAAAGGTTCATTCTTTTCCCAGATTGAATGAAAGTCCTGCTGATAACACAAACAAGCCCAGCAGCATGAATAAGGAAGACACAATTAGAGGGTGAAAATGGGCTACTATACACCACATGCAAAGGAAATGCTGTCATGATGAGCTCCTGACCTGGAAAGTGTCCTCTTTTCACCAACCACAGATTCCTCTTCTCATCAAAAGGCCATGGGTGGCTGGGAAGCACCAGGAAGGGGGGCTCCCCCACAACAAATGGCCTAGTTCAAACAGCTTCTTCATTCCCACATGCCAAGGACTCCTCCCCCGCCCCCTGCCACTTCAAGACACCTGGTAGCCCAGCCTAGAGAAATTCCTTCCAACCCCCATCCCCAAGGCAGTGGCAGCAGGAATCACGGAGAGATCCTGCAGCAGTAAATCAGCAAAAGTGACTAAAATAGCTACACAAAAACTCTGAAAATTAAATTATTATTACTACAGACTACAAAAGTAGTCAGAACTTATTTGCTAAACTAAACAGATGACTGCCTGATAAATAAAAGATTCAAATAGAACCCAGAGTCTCTTAACATAATAGACAGAGCCAGGATACAATTGAAAATACTATCATAGCAAGAAACAGGAGAATCGCAAATATAATGAGAAAAGATAACTGATGCCAATAATGAGCTGAATAAGATGTTTGAACTATCTGGCAAGTATGTTAATTAGACATCATTAAAATACCTCAACAAGCAATTAAAAATTCTCTTAAAACAAATAAAGTGAAGAAAAATCCTAACAAAAGTAGGAATTATTAATATAAAAACATGGCAATTGTAGAAACAATACTATACATGACAGTACACAAACAAAAATCTTGATAGTGGGGCTCAATAGTAAACAGAGGAGAGATGATAGATAACAGAATCAGGAGTTGATAGATAATAGATAACAGACTTCAGTAACCTGAACAAATAGAAAATAGACTGGAAAAATAAATAGCTCCTCAAGGCCCCTGTGAGACAATAACAAAAGATCCAACATGGTTATATTTGGAGTCCCAGAAGGTGAGAGGGAGTATGGGACTCAAAGAGCATTCAAAGACTTATTATGGCTGAAAACTTCCCAAATTTGGCAAAAAGATATGAACTTATAGATCCAAGAAGCTCAGCAAACTCCAAAGTAAACAAACAAATTATTCTGGCCAAGACACATTAATATGAAACTTACAGAAACTACAAAGAAAAATATCTTAAAAGCTGTAAAAGAGAAATGTCACATTGACTATAGGAAAAAAATGCAAATGACAGTGGATTTCTCATATGAAGCCAAAGAGGCCATAAGGAATTGACACAAAATTTTTCAAATACTGGTTAAAAAAAAAGAAAGAAAAAAAAAAAAAACAAAACTGTGAGCTGCAAATTCTATATCCAGTAAAACTACTTCAGGAAGAAAGAAAAAATATATATATTCCCAATATGGGATCAACTTCCAAATTTTTACCATGTTTATGATGAAAAAATTAATCTTCTTTCATTTTCAACTTCCAGATTATGGCAGAGAAACTTGATCTTTAACATGAAGTTCAAAAAACGTGTGAATTTTTTTTCAAATAAAAGTTTTAGAAATATGTGAAATATATTATACCTTCCCCTAATAATGAATGTTGTATGTATTTTTCTTGTATTCAACTATTACAACCAACTCAGAATCTCAGTGGCATAGAACAACAACCACTTACTACTCATTCATGTCACATGTCAGCATTTATGGATTGATTCTAGCATTGCTCAGTGGAATTCTTATTCCAAAAATCCAGGCTGAAAGTGGCAGCCACTGTCTAGGATATGCTGTTTTTGTGAAAGATGAAGACAAAAACATGCATCGATCTTAAAGATTCTTCATACAAAACTGTGACACATGTGCTCATATTTCTTTGGTCAGAATAGGCCCATGGTCAAACTCAATGTCAAGAGGACAAGGTAGTATGCTCCTCCCACAAGAGGCACTGAAAGTCATGGCATGTGGGTAGGAGTGTATAATCTTTTTGCTGGAAGGGAAAGTGAATGATATTAAACAATAATAAATGTACCACAATGTAGCATTAAATAGTAATTTTTATTCTCTGGTGATTATTGTGAAATATTTTATAAAATTTACATTCTTAGGATATGGTATGCAGTCACAGTGCTCTAAAGGACATTTTGTCTAGCATTTAGCATTTTTTCAAGGTAGTCAGTTGAACAGTGGTCACAAATACTCTTCAAAGAAAACAAACACAATCAAATAAATTTGGGAGCTGCTACTTCTTAAAGTTTGCTGTTAAATTGAAAAACCCTTGATCTATATATTTTAGCAGTAGCATTTCAAGTATCCTATTTTGATTTCTACAGTGGTCACTTAACATATTGGAACATAATAATCATCAAGATTTTATGCACATAGTCAACATTTTACAGAATTATAACAGCAACAGTTTTATCATCCAGCAAATCAAATGAAGTTTGTGGCAATCCTATCCATAATGTGGATCAATTAATCTAGAAATATAAAAGTGCAAAAGATTTAAAAAAAAAAGAGCAAATACCATGTTGGAGTGATAGTTTATTGACAAACCCTACTAACTCATGTGTTGCCAGTAGGTAACATTTGAAACCAAACAGCATTGTTCACCATTTTCAGGAGTTTTTGATCCATTGGGATACTCTTCAGGGATTGCAGAGCTGGTACATAGCCTCCTTTCATTGGACTACTCTGTAAATGGAAGAAAATACACAAAAAATCTACCCCAGTGAAGTTAAATGACTTCCTAAGTCACTAAACACAAGCTAGGTGGAGAACTGAAAATAGACCCCAGATCTCCATGACCATAATTGCATCACTAAACCGCACTCTCCTTTTGGTCGAAAGCCTTAGAATGATTAATAAGCTTATGGGTTAAAGTGCACAGGAGAAACTTCCTTTATAGACCAACAATAAGGAGATGTATTCTCATTTTATTTTAACATCTTAGTAAACCACAGATAAATATATTAAAATCACATCATGGTAGATGACAAAGAGCTTTCAAAAATAAAGTAAAAGATTTGTTACCAGCTCTTACTTCAACAGATTTTAACAGAACAATCGTTTAGGATTCTTGGCTTAAATGCTGATGTTGCTGATAACATTTGATTTGATTTATATAATTTGTTTATCCACTAAGATTATATAGACTATTTGCCTAGGAAATTTGAAAAATTAGAAAATTATTTGATGTCTTTGGCACTTCCATCTACAGAAATCAAATATTTAATGTAATATATTAATTTGTTGCAGTAAAACATACTTTTTTACCCAAGACCCACAACAAGAAATTAATTTTAGATTGTGACTCTTCCCCTCAGCACATAATTTGGATATATATTACTTAAAGCTGAAGCAATACTTACTTTTACTACTTGAATATATTATCTTCTGTTTTATTCAATCCCCCCGCTCTCTTTAAATGCTAGACAAAGCACATTGTATGGACCCAGTACAGTTTGATCAATTTTAAACACATCTAGGTAAAAAAAAACTTCACATTGGATGGGAGATGTACCATGTATTCTTTCCACTGGTATTATTATACTGTGGATAATAGGATATTATTTACAAAAATTAGTCAACTGATTCCCAAATTCCTAGGCAGCCAAACACACAAAACTGTGTATCAACTCTTCCTCTACTAGTAGAATAAAGGAAGTTTGTTTACTCCATATCTTTTCTTCTCACTAACTACAAAACCAACCATGACTTCACTTTTGCCTTAATTTCAGTGAAGGAGTTCTCACCAAGGACACAAATTACTTCCATACCATACGTTAGATTGATAGTTTTCAATCCTGATCTTCTTTGCCCTCTCAATAGTATCTGACAGCGTTGACCATTCCTTCTAAAACCCTCTTTCCTTTGATCTGCTATTATACCATCCTCCCTGAAACTTCAAATTTAGTCTCTGTTTTAACAATAAATGTGAGGAATTCCTCAATAAAAGCCAGGAATTCCTAGGCTTTTTTTCCTTTTTGTATATACATATTTAATTTTTTAATGTTTATTTATTTTTGAGAGACAGAGTATGTGTGGGGAAGGGGCAGAAGGAGAGAGAGACACAGAATCCGAAGCAAGCTCCAGGCTCTGAGATGTCAGCACAGAGCCTGACATGGGGCTTGAACCCACGATCCATGAGATCATGACCTTAGCTGAAGTCAGACGCTTAATCAACCGAATCACCCAGGCACCCCTATATACATATATATACACACACATATATATATATACATGTATATATACATATACATGTATATATACATGTATATGTATATATACATGTATATGTATATATATATGTATACATATGTATAATTTTTAGTTTCAACTTGGAGCACAGCTTAGGTTTTCATTTTTATGAAAATTATTTATAAATTTATATCTCTAGCCAAGACATTTCTTTGGAGTTTCAAACTAGTATAGTTAACTGCACTATGCCATCTCTCTCACTTATTTTTACTTTATTTGATATGGAAAACCACTTATTTGATATATCAACACTCTTCAAATTCAAACTATCCAAAATCAAATGTTACCAAACTCTCCAGTCCTGTTCCCTATCAAATTTGTTATTTTCCAGTATTACCTGTTTCAGTGAATGTCAACAATATACGTTCAGTTGTATACATTAGAAAATCACTGTTTCCCTTGATCTTTATCCATCCCAACTAACTTTATCATTTAAATATCCTTTAATTCCTTGGACTTTTTTCCAACATGCCACTACAGACAGAAACCATAGTCACTAATCTGGTCTGTTAGAATATTTTTCTAAAATCTCTTCCTGGATCTACACTTGCCCTCATCCTATTCATTCTCCACCTTGCAGCCAGAGTATTATTTTTAATAACATATATCTGGTAATATAAATGTTCTGAAAAAGAATCCTTAATGAAGTCTTATTGCTCTCAAAGTCCTAAATTCCTAAAGCAGCATAGAAAGTCTATCAAGGCCCAACCTATCTGTAGCCCTCTAGTATACTTGGTCTTGCTCCAAGACCTTGTCCTTTGTTTCTCCTTGCTCTTTATGCTGAAGTCACATAGGATCATTTGCAGTTCATCAAAGATAATTTGTTTCTTCTCACCCCTTTATATCTGTCACTCTTAATATTGATAATGAGTTTTAATATTAACTTGTCTTACCTAATTTTTCCTCAGACATATTTCACTTCAATTATCACTATGTCCAATCCTTTAACATATTTTCATAGGCCTATATTTCTTTCCTTCAACATCTCTCACAGATATAACATTATAACTAATGTATGCCTATTCCTACTCACCTGATAGTTCTATGAGGGCATGGCCTATTTCCATTTTTCCTTGGCATTGTGTCTCAGGAGTCTCTAAGAGGTGTTCACTATATGTAGTTGTTGAATATATGAACAAATTGTATCAAAGACAGTTATTTAGGGGAGTAGATTTCATTGTTGTAAGAAGCATATTAAATGTTGTAAGAGTATTTTAATAGTTGGTTAACATTAAATGATGTAAATAAAGATTTTATGAAATTTGTTTCTTTGGGAAACTGTCAACAATTATATAGGAACTCACATATATAGTGTACTTTGGGTAAATCTCTTTCAGGAATTTTTCTTGTTACAAATACTTTTTTGAAAAACATGTTCTATTATTTTTTTAATTTTAATTCCAGTATAGTTAACATACAGTGTTATATTAGTTTTAAGTGTACAATATAGTGATTCAGCAATACTATACATTATTAGGACTCATCATGAAAAGTGTACTCTTAAATACCCATCACCTATTTTACCCATCCCCCACCTACTTTTCCTCTGCTAACCACCAGTCTGTTCTCTATAATTAAGAGTCTCTTTCTTCATTTGGCTCTCTTTCTCTTTGTTTTTGTTTTTGTTTCTTTGCTCATTTGTTTTGTTTCTGAAATTTCACATATAAGTGAAATTATGTGGTATTTGTGTTTCTCTGATTTATTTTGTTTAGGATTATACTTTCTAGCTCCATTCATGTTTTTGCAAATGGCAAGATTTAATTTTTTATGGCTGAATAATATTCCACTATATATGTGTACTACCTCTTTATCCATTCATCTCTTGATGGATACTTAGACTGCTTCCAGAGTATGGCTATTGTAAATAATGCTGCAGTAAACATCACGGAGCATGTATTTCTTTGAATTGGTGTTTGTGTACTTTTTGGGTAAATAACCAGTGTTGTGATTACTGGATGATAGAGTAGTTCTATTTTTAACTTTTTTAGGAACTTCCATACTGTTTTCCACATTGACTATACCAGTTTACATTCCTACCAACAGTATGTAAGCATTCCTCTTTATCCACATCCTGGCCAACACTTCTTTCTTGTGTTTTTGATTTTAGCCATTCTGACAGGTATGAAGTGACATCTCATTCTAGTTTTGATTTGCATATCCCTGATGATGAGTGCTGATGAACATTGTTTCATGTGCCTGTTGGTCATCCATATGTCTTCTTTGGAGAATTGTCTGTTCATGTCTTCTGCCCATTTTTCAATGGGATGATTTGATTTTGGGGTGTTGGATTGTATTAGTTACAAGTATTTTTTTTTTTTATAGGTTTTTTTTTTTTTTTAACGTTTATTTACTTTTGAGACAGAGAGACAGAGCATGAACGGGGGAGGGTCAGAGAGAGGGAGACACAGAATCTGAAACAGGCTCCAGGCTCTGAGCTGTCAGCACAGAGCCCGATGCGGGGCTAGAACTCACGGACCGCGAGATCATGACCTGAGCTGAAGTCGGACGCCCAACCGACTGAGCCACCCAGGCGCCCCAGTTACAAGTATTTTAAAGACCACAGTTATATAATTTAGGTTAAATCACATGATTACATTTTCCAACAGTACCTGGAATCCAAAGTTAAAATTATTTAACCTCATAAAATTTTATAAATTAATAATAATAACTAGGACCTATTCAAGAATTTTAGCAACTACCAAATAATACTAATGTAACTCATTTGCATATAATCACGTTTTGTGCCAGAGATTTACTTGGCATTATATGCAATAATATAGTAATAAGATATGCGTAGAATGCAAAATTAGATACATGACTAATCTCTATGGCTCTTACACATTCACAATATACATGCACAAATGACAGACTGGCTATTGCTATATCTCTGTTTGTTTTCCCTGAAAATGAATGGTGAAAATGTGTGTGTGTGTGTGTGTGTGTGTGTGTGTGTGTGTTCAGTTTTATAATACACTATACATTTACAAAATGTTGCCAGGTACTAACATAGTATCTCACCATGCCCAAGATATTTTCAAAAAGATTAGAAGAGATTAGAATATTATGGCTATTACCTAAAGATGCCAACATATAAGAAAAATTTTAATAAATATTTCAATCATAAAAAAGATAATTGGTTGTTTTCAGATATGGATTTATCAATTTAAACTGATAACAAGGGTCCAAATTACTTTGGTAACATGCTCCAAAATTTATATATGACTCTTGTTTTTTTTTAACTCCACAAAGCCTAGTTTATTGTTTATTTAACATTTTTAACAAGGACTTTCCAGGCTTACACAGATCTCTTTCTTCACGGAACACCCACTAACTTTTTGTGGGACCAGAGAAAACTAAAGTCAGCTCTGATAAGCAGACTGTGATGTTCCCAACAGTCATAAATGAGGCCAGCCCAAAGCCAACAGAAAGCAATGATTTTCCCAAGGCCACACCACAACTGCAAAGGAACTAACGTTGTGTGACTATTTCTTTCTTATTGATATCTTCTGCAGACTTGCTCCATTCCTCCATTATTAAACTACCCCAGTTCATGACCACCAGCATTCCTGGCCTGATTCCTGTGTCTTCTCCCCTTCCCACCTTAGAATCACTTAGCACAAACCCAAAACCCCACAAGAAAAATCTCTTCCTATAGCCACCGTGGTTCATTTGGTGTACGCTTTCCCTTGCTGCACCAAGTTAAAAAATGAGCATTGATTGGGTGAACCTGGTGGTCTTTACCAACAACCTTTTTTTTTAATTTTATTTTTTTAATTTACCTCCAAATTAGTTAGCATATAGGGCAACAATGATTTCAGGAGTAGAATCCTTAATGCCCCTTACCCATTTAGCCCATGCCCCCTCCCACAACCCCTCCAGTAACCCTCTGTTTGTTCTCCATATTTAAGAGTCTCTTATGTTTTGTCCCCCTCCATGTTTTTATATTATGTTTGCTTCCCTTTCCTTATGTTCCTCTGTTTTATGTCTTCAAGTCCTCATATGAGTGAAGTCTTATGACATTTGTCTTTCTCTGACTAATTTCACTTAGCATAATACCCTCCAGTTCCATCCACGTAGTTGCAAATGGCAAGATTAGTTGGCCATACATTTGTGGGTCCATTTCTGGGTTCTCTATTCTGTTCCATTGATCTGAATGTCTGTTTTTGTGCCATATATGACTCTTCAGGTATCTACCAACTTATTCAAAATAAGTGAAACTTCAGTGTCCCCAGGCTTTATCACTCAGTGAAATGAAATGAAGTTGCATCAGTGTCAGTTATCTAACATGTATTGTACCATTACTATTCCTCATTTCTACATGTAAGCCACTCAATTCCTCTTCTTCTCTAAATATGTCCCTTCATTTCTATTCCTAAAAATCCCTAAAGGGTGCTTTATATGAGATCAAAAATCAATTCATTATTTGAACCAAGGAGTATCTGCCATGTTCTTTACCTCTTAATCCTTAGCCCTTATACTGTGTGTTCCCTTCCTGTGAAAACCTTGAACTTACCTCATGGATGTCATTAGCTTGGAAAAGCATTGTATTCTGCTGAGTATCTTCTCACCTCATGCCATTCTTTGTCATTTGGCACTGAAAGAAGTGTTTTTGTCCCCAGATGATAAACTACCTTAAAGTCAGCCTTTTTATCATATCCTTTCTCTTTCATGTAGAGGTTCCAGCCTAGTCAAAGTGTCTGATACAGGTGGCGCCCCACCCACTCTATATACTTTGTTCCTTCAGTTTCCTCCTAGTGCTTCACAAATACACATTTACATACATAAGGCTATCAAAAAGCTTTGGTTAAAACAAAAGGCTTAGTGGGTAGTAAACACCTCAAATAGATACTTGGGTATAGGGCATCATACAATGCAACTAACAAGGTAAGAGCAAGGCATGGAAACACCCTGAATGTTTTCAGTGCATTCTTTTGGACTGGTGTCAAGCAACCATACTGACATGAGTAAAAAATGTAGGTTTTTTTTTTTTTTTTTCAGATTTTATTTTGTTTTAAACCATAAACCACTGACAAGACGTTAGGATATACTGAATATAGGTTTTTTTGTATGTTCTTTTATACCAGTAGCATACAATATGTACTCGAAAGTGCAGTGAAATGCATTTTCTTTTTAAGTTTTGATTTTTTAAATGATTTCAGGAATAGAATTTAGTAATTCATCACTTACAAGGCTCATCCCAACAAGTGTCTTCTTTAATGCCCCTTGCCCATTTAGCCCATCCTGCCACCAGCACCCCTCCAGCACCCCTTGGTTTGTTCTCTGTATTTGTCATTTATGATTTGTCTCCTTCTCTGTTTTTATATACTTTTTGTTTCCCTTCCCTTATGTTCATCTGTTTTGTATCTTAAATTCCACACATGAGTGGAATCATATATTGGTTTTTATCTGACTTATTTTGTTTAGCATAATATACTCTAGTTCCATCCACATTATTGCAAATGGCAAGATTTCATTCTTGCCATTGTAATCACTCATAAAAGCCATATACAAAATTACTCATTGGTCAATTACTCATTGATCACTGAGTAATATTCCATTGTATTATATACCACATCTTCTTTATCCATTCATCTGTTTATGGACATTTGGGCTCTTTTCATCATTTGGTTATTGTTGATAGTGCTGCTGTAAACACTGGGGTGTATGTCCCCCTTCAAAACAGCACTTCTATATCCTTTGGATAAATGCCTAGTAGTGCAATTGCTGGGTCATAGGGTAGTTCTATTGTTAATGTTTTGAGGAACCTCCATACTGTTTTCCAGAGTGGCTGAACCAGTTTGCTCTTCCACCAGCAGTATAAAAGGGTTCCTGTTTCTCCACATCCTCACCAACATCTGGTGTTGCTTGAGTTGTTAATTTTAGCCATTCTGACAGATGTGAGGTGGGATCCCATTGTGGCTTTGATTTGTATTTCCCTGATGATGAGTGACGTTGAGCATTTTTTCATGTATCTATTAGCCATCTGGATGTCTTCTTTGGAAAAGTATCTATTCATGTCTTTTGCCCATTTATTCATTTGATTATTTGTTTTTTGGGTGTGGACTTTGATAAGTTCTTTATAAATTTTGGATACTAACCCTTCATCTGATATGGCATTTGCAAATATCTTCTCCCACTCTGTCAGTTGCCTTTTAATTTTGTTGATTGTTTCCTTCACTGTGCAGAAGCTTTGTATCTTAATGAGGTCCCAATAATTCATTTTTGCTTTTGTTTCCCTTGCTTCTAGAGACATGTCAAGTAAGAAGTTGCTGTGTCCAAGGTCAAAGAAGTTCTTCCCTGTTTTCTCTTCTGGGATTTTGATGGTTTCCTCTCTTACATTTAGGTCTTTCATCCATTTTGAGTTTATTTTTGTGTATGGTGTAAGAAAGTGGTCCAGGTTCATTCTTCTGCATGTCGCTGTCCAGTTTTCCCAACACCACTTGCTGAAGAGACTGTCTTTTACTCCATTGGATATTTTTTCCTGCTTTCTCAAAGATGATTAGTTGGTCATATGTTTGTGGATCCATTTCTGGGTTCTCTATTCTGTTCCATTGATCTATATGTCTGTTTTTGTGCCAGTACCATACTGTCTTGATTACTACAGTTTGTAATACAGCATGAAGTCCATAAATGTGATGCCTCCAGCTTTAGTTTTCTTTTTCAGGATTGCTTTGGCTATTTGGATCTTTTCTGGTTCCATACAAATTTTAGGATTGTTTGTTCTAGTTCTGTGAAGAATGCTATGTTATTTTAATAGGGATTGCATTGAATATGTAGATTGATTTGGGTAGTATTGGCATTTTAATATTTTTTCTCCAATCCATGAGCATGGAATGCTTTTCCATTTGTGTGTGTGTGTGTCTTCAATTTCTTTCATAAGCTTTCTATAGTTTTCAGTGTATAGATGTTTCACCTCTTTGGTTAGGTTTATGGTTTTGGTGCAATTGTAAATAGAATGGATTCCTTGATTTATCGTTCTGATGCTTCATTATTGGTGTATAGAAATGTTGGGGCGCCTGGGTGGCGCAGTCGGTTGAGCGTCCGACTTCAGCCAGGTCACGATCTCGCGGTCCGTGAGTTCGAGCCCCGCGTCAGGCTCTGGGCTGATGGCTCGGAGCCTGGAGCCTGTTTCCGATTCTGTGTCTCCCTCTCTCTCTGCCCCTCCCCCCTTCATGCTCTGTCTCTCTCTGTCCCAAAACTAAAATAAAAAAAAAAAAAAAAAGTTGAAATGCAACCAATTTCTGTACATTGATTTTATATCCTGTGACTTTGCTGAATTCATGGATCAGTTTTAGTAGTCTTCTGGTGGAATTTTTGGGCTTTCCACATAGATTATCATGTCGTCTATGAAGAGTGAAATTTTGACTTCCTCCTTGCTGATATGGATGCTTTTTATTCCTTTATGTTGTCTGCTTGCAGAGGCTAGAACTTCCAACACTATGTTGGATACGTAGTGGTGATATGGGCAACACAGTGGTGAGTGTGGACATCCCTGTTGTGTTCCTGACCTTAGGAGCAAAGCTCTCGGTTTTTCCCCCATTGAGGATGATGTTAGTGGTGGGTCTTTCGTATATGGTTTTTATGATCTTGAGGTATGATTCTCCTATCCCTACTTTCTTGAGGGTTTTTATCAAGAAAGGATACTATATTTTGTCAAATGTGTTCTCTGCATCTACTGTGAGGACCATATGGTTCTTATCCTTTCTTTTATTAATGTGATGTATCCTATTGATTGATTTGCAGATATTGAAACAGTCCTACATCTCAGGATAAATCCCACTTGATTATGGTAAATATTCTTTTAATGTATTGTTGGATCCAGTTTGCTAGTATCTAATTAAGAATTTTTTCATCCATATTTATCAAGGAAAGTGATCTGTAGTTCTCCTTTTCAGTGGGGGTCTTTGTCCGGTTTTGGAATCAGGGTAATTCTAGCTTTGTAGAATGAGTTTGGAAGTTTTCTGTACATTTCTGCTTTTTGGAACAGCTTTAGAAGGATAAGTGATAATTCTTTAAATATTTGGTAGAATTCTCTTGGGAAGCCATCCAGTCCCGGACTTTTGTTGGGAGATTTTTGAGTACTGATTCAGTTTCTTTACTGGTTATGAAGCTGTTCAAATTTTCTATTTCTTCCTGTTTCAGTTTTGATAGTTTATATGTTTTCTAGCAATTCATCCATTTCTTCCAGATTGTGCAACTTGTTGGCATATAATTGCTCATAATATTCTCTGATTATTATTTGTATTTCTACAGTGTTGGCTGTGATCTCTCCTCTTTCATTTGTGATTTTATTTATTTGGGTCTTTTCCTTTTTCTTTTTGCTCAATCTGGCTAGAGGTCTATCAATTTTGTTCTTTCAAAGAACCAGATCCTGGTTTCATTGATCTGTTCTACTGTTTTTTTGATTTTTATATCATTGATTTCTGCTCTAATCTTAATTGCTTAATTGCTATATATATACTTCCCTCTATGAATGCCTTTGCTACATCTCGAAGGTTTTGGGCTCTTGTGTTTTCATTTTCATTGGCTTCCATGTACTTTTTAAATACATCTTTATTTTTCTTTAATTTATTAATTTATCTTGAGAGAGACAGAGACAGTGCATGTAGGGGAGGGGTAGAGAGAGAGAGAAAGACAGAGAAGCCCAAGCAGGCTCCATGCTGCCAGTTGAGAGCCTGATGCAGGGCTCAAACCCACAAAACCATGAGACCATGACCTGAGATGAAACCAAGAACCAGAAGAATATCTGACTGAGCCACCCAGGTGCCCCTTAATTTCCTCTTTAATTTTTTGGTAATTCCATTCATTCTTTAAGTAGTATGTTCTTTAATCTCCAAGTATTCATGGTCTTTCCAAATTTTTTCTTGTGGTTGACTTCAATATTCATAGCATTTGGTCTGAAAATAGGCAAGGGATGATCTTGATCTTTTTGTATTTATTGAGGGCTGATATGTGTCCCAGTAGGGGATCTATTCCGGAGAATGTCCCATATGTGTTTGAGAAGAATGTTTATTCTGCTGCTTTAGGATGAAATATTCTGAATATTTATATATCTGTTAAGTCCATCTGGCCCAGGGCGTCATTCAAAGTCATTGTTTCTTTGTTGATTTTCTGTTTAAATGATCTGTCCATTGTTGTAAGTGGGGTATTGAAGTCCCCTACTATTATGGTGTTGTTATTAATGAGTTTATGTTGTGATTAATTGATTTATATATTTGGGTGTTCCACATTGGGGACATAAATATTTACAATTGTTAGATCTTCTTGGTGGATAGATCTCTTAATTATGATATAATGCCTTTCTTCATCTCTTGTTACTTTAAAATCTAGTTTGTCTGATATAAGTATGGCTTCTCCAGCTTTCATTTTGATGACCATTAGCATGATAGATAGTTCTCCATCCCCTTACTTTCAATCTGCAGATGTCTTTAGATCCTAAATGTGTCTCTTGTAAGCAGCATATAGATGGGTCTTCTTTTCTTATCCATTATGATACCATATGTCTTTTGATTGGAGCATTTAGTCCATTGACATTTAGAGTGAGTACTGAAAGATATGAATTTAGTGCCATTGTGTTGCCTATAGAGTTGATGTTGTTCTCTGGTACTTTCTAGTCCTTGTTGCTTTTGGTCTTTATTGTCTTGTTTCATCTTTTCTCCACTCAGAGTTCCCCTTCAAATTTCTTGCAGGGCTTTTTTAGTGGTCACAAACTCCTTTAGATTTTGTTTGTCTAGGAAACTCTTTATCTCTCCTTCTATTTTGAATGACAGCCTTGCTGGATAACGAATTGTTGACTACATATTTTTTCTGATTCAGCATGTTGAATATATCCTGCCACTCCCTTCTGGTCTGCCAGGTTTCTATGGATAAGTCTGCTGTGAACCTGATCTATCTTCCCTTAGAGGTTAAGGACGTTTTTCCCCTTGCTGCTTTCATAATTCTTTCCTTGTCTGTGTATTTTGTGAATTTGACTATGATATGCCTTGGTGATGGTAGGTTTTTGTTGAATCTAATGGAAGTTTTCTGTGCTTCTTGGATTTTGATGTTTGTGTCCTTCCCCAGATTAGAAAAAAATTTTTGCTATAATTTGCTCATATAAACTTTCTACTCCTTTTCCTCTCTCTTCATTTTCTAGTACTCCTATAATTCAGATGTTATTCCTTTTTAATAAGTCACTGAGTTCTCTAAGTCTTGTATTGTGCTCTTTTGCTTTCCCTTATTTTTTCTTCTTTTTTGTTCTCCATAATTTTGTCTTCTCTATCGCTGTTTTACTGTGGCAGCATCCATTAAAAATTGCATCTTGGTTATAGCGTTTCTAATTTCATCCTGACTAGATTTATTTCTTTTATCTCCACAGAAAGGCATTCTATGCTTTTTTCAACCCCAAGTAGTATTCTTACATCATGGTTCTAAATTCTAGTTCAGACATCTTGCTTGTATCTGTGTTGATTAAGCTCCTCACTGTCATTTCTTCCTGTTCTATCTTTTGGGGTTAATTCCTTCATTTTCTCATTATGGAGGAAAAAAATTAATAAAATTAAAAATTAAAATAAAAAAATTAAAGACAAAGCAAAAATCAAAAAAGGAAACTAGATCCTAGGTGTGTTTTTGTCTGCTTATTGAAAAAAGCTTCATAGAATAGAGGAAAAAAAGGAAAAAAAAATTTTAAAAATGGTAAAAAATTTAAAAATTAGATATCTATAATAAAATAGAATAAAATGAAATAAAGAAAAGGAAACAATAAAAATTTAAAAAAGAAAAAAAATTAATTAATTAATTAAAAATAAAAATGATTTTTTCTCTTTCTTCTGAGTTCTGTGGCTCAAGTTATACAGATTGTTGTGATAATCCTCAGATCGATTTCCTAGGTGTGCAAATGATTTGGTGGTGACCTAGCTGTGTTTCAGGGATGAGACAAGCTGAGGGTCTCCATGCTGTTCTACCATCTCGATCATGAAATGCATTTTCTGTTTGTTTTTAATTGGTAGATTGATAAAAACAGAAAAGAGTTGGCTCTGTCATGACATTTTATGGACAAGAAAAATAAACTTCTAAATTGAAAAACATTTTATCATGAAATACATCAGTGCCCTAAACAGCTATATGGTTGTCAATTTCTTATGAATTTAACTACTTTTATGATTTTCAGAGTTGCCTTCATTAATTTCCTATATATTTCTATAAATTTAAAGCAGGAACAAATTCCTCAAGCTAGCACAAATTAATATACTATTTTGGTATGTTTAGGCCATCAAGTATAGCTTATTTTGTAAAAATAGCCTTGTGTATATGCTAGAATCTCAGAGGTCATCAGAGTCTAGGATACATATGCATATTGTGATCCTATAAGGAACATTTGTAAAAGTAAATCATAATATAACATTGAGTTAGTATTTTATTATTTTTTGTTATTCCCAAGTCCAAAAATACCTAGTATTAAATTTATATAATAAATTTTCCCCCCAAATCATGGATGTATAGGCCCTGTGAGAGGTAATCTCAGAAATCAACTATATTGCACAGTGTTCAGCACAGAGTCTAGCTGGAAGCAGACTGCCTGGCTCCAAGTCCTGCCTCCTCCACTTCCTAGCTCTGGCCCCTTAAATAAAATGCTTTACCACTGATTGTGCCACCTGTAAAATGAACAGAGTAATAATATCTATTTTCGTAGATGTGTTGTAAAAAGTGAATATGTCCATTAATATGAAATGCATAGAATTGTGCGTGGCAAACTCTTACTTTTTATTCTATTATCTGAAACCTTCATTATATACATAAGGAAAGTGAAGGCAACAGAAATTATATTATGAAATTATGATTGGTTTGTGATGTTATTCATGAAGAGACATAGTTTCCTTTTTACTTTTTTCAAACTTTCCTTCTCTTTCCCTAAATACTCGTTGAATTCCCACTCTGTATGAGAAAGCGTACTAGTATGTTCTCTTTGCTAAGAAATCTAATTTATTTTCTCATATGCTACCTAATGTAGTAGAATAATAACTTCAAACTCTGAAGTTACATAAATTCATTGTTAAAAGTTGCCTCTCTAATATAAATGCTCACTTTATTATTTGGAACAGAACATTTGATGACAGTGAATTATATTAATTTTCTGTCAAGATTTTTCTTTAAATTTCACTAATAATTTTGCTTTTAACTCCTCTTTGAGTAAATTATTACATTTCCTCATTACCTGAATCATTAGGAAAGTTTAAATGAATATGTAACCTGCAATTTCCATTTTGTAGTATCAGTCTTTTTCCACTTACTGACTTAAAATACTTTTTATTTTATCATTGCTACTTCTCAAAACATTGCACATTTACAAATCTCCTGTTTGTGGTTACATGCCCATTGCATAAAAATATTTTATTCTTTTAGAAAGTATTATTTGCTTATGTGCTTTAAGATTCTTAAACCCCCCTATTTTTTAGCTCTCCTTTAAAAAGTGCTGTCAATTTTAGCTTGTTACTCATTTTATGTAATGAATAACACAACAGAAAAAAATATGCTTTTCTGGCTGATTATAATTGAAGTGAGCAAATTGAGATTCGATCCGTGTGTTCGGATCAGGAGACAAGACTTCATTTTGGGTTATGCCTTGTGAAGTGTGGAGGTCATCCTGATACTTTGGAAGTTAGGTGGTGGAAGCACTCATATTCTGATACCATCAGAGTTTAATTCAAAATGAATTCCCCTCATGTTGATTTAAAATTTTCTAAGTAGCATCTCAATGATAAACTGGCTTCCCTTGCTGACTAGGAAATTGTGAATTCATAAAACTGTACATCATTTCTTATGAGTTCAGCAATCTATGATCACTTTGACAGATGAATTAATCGCCAGGGTAATTATCAAATCAGATTCTTGTCCTACCCTGACAAAATAATAGTAACAAGGTAAATGCTCTCTTGTGAGATAGTAGCTGAACTGGGCATTTGCTCTCTTATAGAAATATTTTATATATCTCTGATGGCATCTACTGACAAAATTATTTCTACGTACAATCTACTGAAAGTAGCTGAATTAGCACATTGTGTATCACTGTTCTACTTATGAGAATGTCCATTGAAATAAGAACTCTTTGTTTTGAATTACCAAACTCCTAGCTATACCTGGTATTTCTCATAATTTGTCTTCGATTACAGATTAAAAAATTGGAGCTTAGCAAGGTTAACTATTATGTCAGTGTCTCATTATGAGTATCAAATTCACTATGAATCAAAGGACCAAACTACCTCCACAATGCCTGGGAAACGTTTGAGCAAAGAAGGCTTTCGTGTATAAGTTTATAAACTCCAGGGAATTACTTTGGAGAATAACATTACAAGGTTGTAGGAGAATATGGAAGCATCTTATTATAGTTCTTGCTTCTGATTCAAAATTGAACATATAAAGGAATATGGGAATTATATATAAATGGCATTTATATGCATATGGCATTTCCAGCTCTCTGTCATCACCTCCAGTTGTAATGAATGTTTTCTTTTTATTTTTCATTATTGTATTTTCCTTAAAGATTATTCTGGTTAGCAGATTCTGCGTCCGTTGTAAAAGGAGTTAAACAAAATTAACACCATTCATCTCATATAGAAATAAGATAATCCTATTGAGGGTCCAAATGAAGGAGAACCAAGTACTAAAGTGTCTCTCACTATCAAGTTTTAACTGAAAGTTACAGCTAGAAAAGCAGAAGTAATACATTCTTAGTAAATATGTGTATGCACATGTGTGAATTGGGGATGTTGATGGATGATTTATTTTGTCCTGGTGATATAAATATAGAGGCAATGGGTGAGATGAGAGACTCCTATAGCAAAAGTAAAATGATATGTTCAAATCCATGTCTGAGTCTGAGAAAAATATACCATTTCTTCTTTGGTCTTCATTTTTCTTTCATGATATAAAATGTAGACATTGAAATAAATAATTCCACAGGTACAAATATTTATAATGAATACCAACTGGAGTGTATATATATTTTTTTCACATACATATAATTATACATATATATATTTAAATTTCTTTTCAACATTTTAATTAATTTTTGAGAGACAGAGAGAAACAGAGTGTGAGATGGGGAGGGCCAGAGAGAGAGAGAGGGAGACAGAATCTGAAGCAGGCTCCAGGCTCTGAGCGGTCAGCAGACAGCCTGATGCCGGGCTTGAACCCACTAACTGTGAGATCATGACCTGAACCAAAGTCGGATGCTCAACCAACTGAGCCACCCAGGCACCCTGGAATATATGTTTTAAATGAAGGATTCAAATCCATGCTTTAGCCATTTTTGTGACATTGTTTCTGATCATAATTGTTCAGCACTATTAATGAAACGATATATTAAATGTCAGTAAAACAATAGATAATTATTTATTATCCCCTGAATATAAATTTCCCGAAAGAAAGTATTGAAAAAGGAAAGAAAAGATGAAATCTAGAAGCAACTATAAATAAATGCTGAAGAAAAGTAATTCAAAGCACTCAAACACAGAAAACAAATGAAGGAAAGTTCTCCAAGAGAAAAACAGATCAGCCATTCTGTGTAACAAGGATGAAGAGTATTCCAAAATTAAAACTAATAGATGAAATTCTTATTAAGGTAATTGTGTCACTATCAGGTGTGTGTGTGTTTGGTGTGTGTGTGTGTGTGCGCAAAAGATCAAGTTTCTACTCTTCGGGATTAAGTAGCAACATTTGTCTGATTAAAAGTTTGCCAAATCACTGATCTGTATAGCGACTGTAGGCTAAATATTCCTCTAGGCTTCATTAAGACATGAGCTGGTTTGAGTAAAAGAGTAAAGGGAATTAAAGTAGAGCTCCTCTTCAGAAAAGAACAAACTTAGAACGTTAAAAGTGGAGTGCAGTGTATTATATATTAACGGGAGGCATAACAAGAAAGTCAGTGAGCTTCAAAGTTAAAGGAATTCTACTCTAGGAATTAAACCATGTGACTGAAAAACAGTGAATCTTTGCCTTGAAAAGAATATAATTTAAAATAACATAAAGATTTTTTTCTTAAATACATATCACCTTTATTTTGCGAAGTGACAAAATTTGTTTTTAGTGTTGAACATTGCAACTTTTTGTAAGCAGAAGATTATAAGGAATCCTACTCTTCTAGCATCCTACTTTAAATAACAGTCTATTCAGTTAGTACAACATTGAGAAGAAAATTTCTTGTCCAAAATATATGACTTGAAAAATCTTATTTTTGTAGAATTGGCAAACAGTTTGATAACACTGGCTAGAATTCAGATTTCTTCCTTTGCCTGCACTTGGCCCTAATCAATCATCCATATACAACCAAACACCAAACATATGTCCCTGAGACACTCACCTCAGTAGAAGACACTTACCTCAGTAGAAGACAAGTCCCTTGTCAGGGATCCTGTGAATCACAGATAGCCCTAAAATCCACAGTCTGATTTTCTGATTCTGCCAGGATTCTTCTGGAATGTTAACTCATTTTTCTCTCCTCATTTTTTAATTCATTAACTAGTTAATTAATAATTAATTGACTATTTACTACTAACACACAACTGTAGGATCTAGTCATGAAAGATGGATCAGATATAGACACTGCAAATCCCAGAGCAGACCTTTCCAGGATAAAGGAGAAGCCTATGGCAAAAACATTTTAAATGTAGGAAATGCTTGTGGCACCTGGGTGTCTAGGTCTGTTGAGCATATGACTCTTGGTTTCCGCCCCAGGTCATGATCCCAGGGTTGTGGGATTGACCCCTGCTTTGGGCTCTGCAAAGGGCCCAGCCTGCTTGAGATTCTCTCTCTCTTTGCCTCTGCCTCTCTGCTCTGCTCTCTCTCTCTCTCTCTCTAAAATAAACAAAAAGTAATTAATTAATTAATTAATTAAGAGGAAATGCTTGATTCTCTTTCTCTGAACCCATCCACTCCCCCATCCACACACAGACCAAGTGTGTTTTTCCTTATTTACTCGTTTTCATAAAAGGCAGCAGTCTCTAATGTGGGAATGTTGGGAGTACCTGTTTCACTAGGTTATTTTGAAGATTAAATAAATTTAATGTACTTGTAAGCTTATTTAGCACGCCCATATTAAAATTATTCAATATTTATTTGGAGCTTTTTCATTTTGGTGTTTTAATTGTTTTGCTAAAATTTCCAAACAGTTAGTCTGTTCTTGTGTCCTCTCTGTTTTGTTTCCTGGTGTCATTGTTATTTTTTATCTTTGCTGTTATTACTTTTTAGGTTTATTTGTTGTATTGAGAGATTATGGCCTTTATGATTATAATATACACACATATGTCCATATGCCCAGAAACACATATATATTTTAGGTTTCTTTGCTTTTTAGTTTTTGGTCAATTTTATTAACTGTTATTCAGAGCATTGAAAAAAATCCCGTAAACCCTATTTTAGAAAGAAAAGAGCCCTATTTATATGAAACGTTTTAAAATTTTAACTTTATTGTTGTTCTGTGGTCTTAACATCAAGTTGTATTACTGTTCTATCAGATATAGAATATCATGTATTAATTTTCCCTCTGTCTCTATTATTATCAATGTCTTCTTATATTTTTAATATTTTTGCTTTATATCATATTCTTTTGTACATAGGAATTGTGGATTTAACTTCTTTCATAATAAAATTAGCCTGTTGGTCCCAATGAATAATATTTCTTTGAATTATGTTTTTCTGATATTTTCATCATAATAATAGAGATTATTTCTCTTTGAATTTTTTCAACAACATATTTTTTTAAACTTTCTTGAGTCTTAAAGGTAAATTTTAAATTTAACTTGAATAGAAAAAAATTACATTGTAATACTTACTAAAATTTCAGATATGTATTTCCATTCCTATGTTGTAGGTTCTCTTTGCTTATGCGTCATAGATTTTTACTTTGCTTGCTTGCACTTGTTATAAGAAATCTACCCATTGTTTTTATACCTGCAAGGCAAGGAGTAATTTTGCCTCCTAGGGAACATTTTACAATGTTTGGGTACACTTTTGAATTAAAAAAAAATAATTTCTACTTATTTTTGAGAGAGAGAGACAGAGCGCAAGTGAGGGAGGGGCAAAGAGAGAGGGACACACGGAATCCGAGGGAGGTTTTCCAGGCTGTGAGCTGTCAGCACAGAGCCTGACATAGAGCTCAAACCCATGAGCCGTGAGATCATGACCTGAGCCGAAATTGGATGCTTAACTGACTGAGCGACCCAGGTGGCCCTGTATACACCCAGGTGGCCTTTTGGTTAGCACATCTCAGATAGGTTAAAGGGGTGCATTTTGCTACTATCTTCTAGAGGCAGAGATTAGGGATGCTGTCAGACAAACTGTAATGCACAGGGCAAGCTATCACCACAAACAGTTGTCCAGCCTCAAATGTCAGTAGTGCTAAGGTTGAAAATCCTGCTTTATAATGAGGAAGGTATATGTATTTACATATATAATTTCAGATTCCTCATAACCTACTGAAAATGCCAATATTCAAAGATTGTTTTATTTTAAATTATAGTAGAAGTCATCTTTTAATTAATCAGCTATGTACTTGTACTTATATTTCTCAAATTATAGTAACTTCAAAGTTAAATAGCTTTCCAAAGTGCCTGATGTAATCTTACTATATAGATTTTCTTAGGTTTTTTTCTGAAATTTTAATACATTTTATTTGAATTTTATTAAATTTTAAGTTATCTTGGAATTTCTGATTATTTAATAATTTATAGATAATTCTATGTTAATTGTATTCAAAAGGGGGCTAACAGTTTGAGAATCAATGATTTGGAGTGACACTGTGTGTCTTCCCTGCCAAGGAATCTTATTCTTTGCAAAACAAACCAACAACAGGAACAACAAAAAGGTGCCCTGAACTATCTAAAGCACTTTTTATCTCTTTAACTATGTCTGGCATATTTATTTAAAAATTGCATTTCCTTCTGTTATATTCACAGGTTCTATGACTTTATTTACTGCCTCTACTTCCAACCCTCCCTTCTCCTACCATACAAGTACCACACACACACACACACACACACACACACAGACACACACACACACACACACACACACACACACACAGAGTGAACAATTTCTAAAGTCCTACATATCCAAGATCAAAAGCATTAAGACCCATTCCCCTTTATATTTGTTTTACTTGGTGAGTAGAAGTTAGAGTTTTTGAGTATATACAGAAAGAAAAATCAGAAGGGAATTCAGGAGAAAGAAGAAAACAATTTATCCCAGAAAGTTATTTTTGCACAGTGAAAGTGAGAGTAAGCTTCCCAGATTTGCTGTTACTGCCCACTCTGCTGCACACGTTACTCTATTTGTATTAGCTTTGAATGTGCTTCTTACTATAGCCCCATCACTCTTGTGATTAGTAGAAGTTTCTCTAAGATTGACAAATATTTCACCCTTGCCCTTACTTTTACAGTTGTTGCAACTCTATCATTTTAATATTCCATGTTTATTTTAATTAAACTCCAGGAAGTTGTATGCAAGCCCGACATTATCTCTTTGTCACAATATCTTACACTATTTTTTTTTCTCAAATGTGTCTTCTGTGAAAAGAACTTCAGGATCATCTCTGTGTATAGAGAAGCCCCATTTTTGGATTCTTCTGACTTTTAGATTCTTTATTCTTTTTGGTTGCTGAGATGAGCTGAATTCTATTGATGTCCCTGGAGGGAAATAAGAAGTCAATAATACTTATGTCAATGCACAGATATCCTTGATTTCATGGATGTCCCTTGTGTTGCTGTCTTTACAATATACTCTGTAGAGTAGCTTTATCTGAGTCAAAGTTGTCATTCTGGCTAGTCTTCAAACCATGACCGGCTACATAGTGGATTCACCCCTTTCATACAACTTAAGTACATCATTAATATTATATTCTTATACAAATATAAACTTTATTATATTAATAAATTATATGGTGTATTAAAGGTATAGAGAAAAATCAAGTAAGAGAGGATGAAGATAGGTAGGTGTAGGACCTGAATTTTAGGCAGAATACCCATGGGAATTCTCACTGAGACGCTAACATGAGAGAAAACTGGAGGGATACTGGAGAAAAGAGATTTTTAATAGAAAGATAGCACAAATATAAACTCAACAGGAAAGGTTTTTTATACTCTTATCAGATTCAAATGCCCCATTACTCATTTGCATATGTTAGGTGACCACTAAATGTTATGCCAATTATAGCAGATTATATTTCGCTCTTAATATTTATCATTTAACTTGAGATTTTAGAGCTCAGAAGAATTTAGAGATACTCTAGTCTGATTTCCCAATTTCATTGAAAGGCATTGTGAAGCTGGGAAAAGAAAGTGCTCTGGCTAAGGTCTCAGATCTTGAGTATGGGAGATGGAACTAAATCCAGGGTTCTTCACTGGTTTGTAATCCCATACGTTTTCCACCATACAGACTCTTTGCAAGTTGTCAGTAGAAAACATACATGAAAATTAAAATTAACCAATTAATCAATAGCAATATGTATATTTAAGAAGCATATAAAATAAGTAGATGCTGGTCCCAGGTACTTGGAAATATATGGTGAGTATAAACTTATTATTTGTATCTGCAAAACAACTATTGCCTTATTCTGTCTACATTGACATAAACCTCACCACCATATTCTCATCCTCTAGGCTTACAAATTTACTTTTTTTTCTCTCTGAAAAAAATCTTTAAATTCTTTACCAGATTATGATGATTTTGCCTCTTAACCCTCTGTGCTTCCCTGGTCATTCTTAATTGTTTGCACCTGTTGGTATCCAGGGACCAGCCAACAGTAGGAAGAAAGATTAGATAAACTGTTAACTGGGGACATATGTCTTTTGCACTCTCACATCTCTGAATCACATGGGTCTTTTTATCAGTAAGCAAATCCTGCTGTATTTGTTATTTCTATCTTGTCATTGGCTAACATGGATTAAAATGACCTTATTAGAGTAAAGCTAAGTAGTGACAGCATCACTGGGTGATTAGGAGTCCCATACAGTAACTAATAATGTAGTTCTGAACATAGACTGCACCATTATGTTATGAACATAAGAGATGTGGAGAAAATGATTGAGATTAAAATTAATAAATATTATTTTTGTATCATAAACTTTTTATTTAAGAACTAAATGTACAAGAAAGACAATGACAACTTCCTGTGTACTAGCTAGGAACAATATTGCACTACAACTTGATGGAACAACTATGATTACATACATATCCAATATTGTATTCAGGAATATGAAATTCTAGCACATACTTTATTATTATCCTTACTACAACTATAAAAGACATCCATAATAGATTATGATACTCTTTCTCTGTTATATAGCCTGAGTGCCTTCTATCCATATCCTCATAGCAAATACTACCAACTGATCTGTTTGGAGACATGAAATCAAATGTATTCACCATAAAATAAAACATAACATATGTTAAAATAATTTAAAAATAAACTTAAAGTAATATATAGTAAAATATAATAAAATCAGCCATATTATCTCTACCTGTGAGAGAGTCTTTCATATTCTACAGAGCAAATACAAATCTTTGATTTCACATACCTATTTTCTTTTACCTACAGTGAGTCTATTTCTGTGACTTAATCTCTGTTAGTTTATATTTCAGTCCTAAATCTTGGGATATAATAAAGGCCATGGTACTCTTGGTTTTAGGATAATAATGGTATATGGTAATGATTTGAGAAGTGAATTTTACAATACTAAGAATAATGATTTCCTAAACACATAATTTCTCTAGTAAAGATGTTTTTTAATAAATGTTTACCAGCCCCTACTTGGGAACATTTCCAGAGAGGTGCTGCATAGGTTGGCTGGTCAATATAACAATGCAATTATCCAGAAGTTCAAATGTCTTCTATGAGCAAATAAGCCTCCCTTTACAAAAATAACTATAATAGCTGTAGCAACAAATTGTTTATGTACCCTTTAAAATAAGTTTCAATGCACAAAATCCCACTTAACACTTATTAAATAAAAAGAGGCATCCAAATTTTTGACCCTTTAAATCTAATAGGTTTTGCCATGGAATAACTATATTAGATAACAAATTCTTTGACAGGAAATTGATATCTGATTGAAATTCAAGTTATTACTCTTATTCAACAAAGACCTAGTATTTCCCTAAGGACCACTCTTTCACAGTTTGTGAAACTATAAAAATAGCTTCCTTTATTTTGTCATCAGTTTTTGTAGAATACTAAGTGTTTATAGAACTTTACACAAGGTTCTATTTAATGAACATATAGTTTCAGCAATATGCTACTACATTTAGTATTTTGTTAGTTTCATTTTGAAGACTAGAGGTCAAAACCAGTCTCTTAGAGAATCCTGTGTGATACATTTGAATATAAACACAAACAGAAAATTCTATGGTCATGTAAATATGTTTTTGTTTTATGATTATTTTAAAAGTTACATATGAAATTCCATTGAAGTTTGAATTTTTAAGAAAGCATTGTTGATAGTCTCATTTTTAAAGTTGTTCAATGCCTATGGTAACATTGAGTGTCAATGAGTATCTGTCATTTTTTTCCCAGTCCTACATCTAACCTCCCAGGTGTGCTGTGTTAGTGAAATATAATAAGGAAAGAAGGAAACAAAGAATACATCTCATGCAGATTTACTAAATTGGAAACCCTAAACTAGAGGCAATTTCTGTGGCCTATGACTAAGAATTTTGACTACCATATCTTCTATCCAATTCTAGGTCATCCTTAAAGACCTTTCAAAGAGTGCTTATTTCTGAGATACTTTGCTGATTGTCCCATTTAACATTTATAGCTTTCATCTCAGTGTTCAGTTTTTTTAAATAACTTCTCAGTGCCACTTTTGCTAGTCTAACTATATTATGATTTCTTTTATAATGGTTTGTCTCAGTAAATTTTAGGTAACTTGACAATCATTAATCTTTGTCTCCTAGTTAACTAGCTAAATCCTAACCTGTTGGCCTATACACATAGGTATGCCTAAATACAAGCCCCTAAATCTATGACTCTGGGTAAAAGAAAAAAAAAGCTTTAATAAATATTTCAAGCCCTGTCTATAAAGAAACTAAAACAAATGAATACTTCCAGTGCCCATGAGAACCATAGAGCAGGAGTTCAGATTCCACATCTGAGTGTGTGTGACCTCAGAATCCAGGGCACAATTTAGCTCTTAAAATGTGCATATAGGGGCGCCTGGGTGGCGCAGTCGGTTAAGCGTCCGACTTCAGCCAGGTCACGATCTCGCGGTCCGTGAGTTCGAGCCCCGCGTCAGGCTCTGGACTGATGGCTCGGAGCCTGGAGCCTGTTTCCGATTCTGTGTCTCCCTCTCTCTCTGCCCCTCCCCCGTTCATGCTCTGTCTCTCTCTGTCCCAAAAAAAAATAAATAAAAAACATTGAAAAAAAAATTAAAAAAAAAAAATGTGCATATAGTGTTCAAGGTTTCAGTTGTCATTATGAAATATGTGGTTTGATTTGTCACTGTGTGTAGCCTGAGATACCCATAAACACAGGGTTTGATGCTTCAGACATCATCGTACACAATGAACACAGCTTGGGACTCAAGTGTATATCATTTGTATAGTTTTAGATGCCAAAACTTATAGGGTATTCAGAATATCCTGCACACATATCCTCGTTCCCATAATATGTACCTCCATTCACTGCTAGATTCAACTTCATATGCATGAGTAACTCCAGACCAAAATTTTCTACTTGAGGAAATGGAGGCAGGAAGGGAATTTTATAAATAGTATACATGTAGTACTCTTATTAGTCTTTTTTAAAAGGTTCTATTTCATAATACCCATTCAAATGTTATATGACACAAAGACTAGATGTACAAAGCAATTTAAGCATGATTTCTTACATTTTAAAATATTCTTCCAAAATTAACTTCAATAATGAACTTCCAAAAATAAAACAATTACAATCTAGTGGACCATGACAACATTGAGTGCTGTGGTATGACTGCATTAATTTTAGTTTATTTTATTTAATTTGATAGCTTCTGGCCCTTTTAAAAGGAAATCCTGCTAATGATCAGTGAAGCCAACTTTTCTTAACACGTGATGTGCAAGAGAAATAGGTATAGAGTCCTAGAGAAACAGATATCACTACTGCCATGAAGCTATTATTATGGGATATAGTTAGACTCAGATGTGTCAGTGTGTCATAGAAGAGAATAGGTAAGATGAGAGGTCATGTAGCCTTTACCTGAGACAAGAAAATTGATATCACAAATTGAAGATCTGTCATACACACAATAAAAAGATGTTATATATTAATTATATGTAATTAATATTTAATGTATAAATAATAGTGTTCAGTACTATAGACTATACAAGATGAATACAATACTTTAACATTTATCTGACACTTATTGCATACCTAGTAGATCTCAGACATTACAAGCAGTCCGTTGCATATTATATGAATTTCCTAGGGCTGTCTTCACAAAGTACCACAAACTGGGTGGCTTAAAACAACAGAAACTTTTTGTTTCACAGATCTGAAGACCAGAAATCCAAAATCAAAGTGCTGGCAGGGCCATGCTACCTCTGAAACCTATAGAGGAATTCCTTCCTTGACTTCTAACTTCTGTTTTTTAGCCAGCAGCCTTTGGCTGTTCTTTGTCTTGCAGCTGCACAACTCTAATTTCTGCTCTTTTTTGTCACATGATATTCTCCCTGTTTCTCTTTCTTCATATGATCATCTTCTTGTAAGAACATCAGTCATATTGAATTAGGGGCCCACCCTACTCCAGCATGACTTCATCTTAACTAAATACATCTGCAACAATCCCATTTCCAAAAACGTCACATTCTGAGGTTCTAGGGCTAGGACTTCCAACATATCTTCCTCAGGGGAGACACAATTAACCTTAAACATATGTGTTCTCTGATTTCATTATTTAGCTTTGTTTATTAATATTTTATAGATATAAAAGAGCTCTAAGTTAAAGAAATTAATGGACTTCCAAATAGTAATTTGAGGAGTTGACATCTGAACTTAATTTTTCTAATCATAAAGCCAATAAGGAAATTCTCATGAAAAACAGCTAACTAAAATATAAGACATAGTTAAATCAATGCCACTAAGTGCAGTGGAAGCCAAAGGGGCTAATTAATTACTTCTGGCTGGAAGATCATGAAAGGCTTAATATAGGTTATTACAGTTGAGTTCAACCTTAGTGGATGGGTTTGAATTGATTAGGGAGAGGAGAAATGTATAAAGGCTGGGAAGGCTTTGAAAAAAGTATAGAAAGATCATGGTTATTTAAATCAATTGTCTCTTTCAGCTGCAGGTTACAAGTGTCAGAACCCCACTCAATCTCACTAAAAGAAAAAAGAATTTTATTGGTCCATGTAATTCAAAACCAAGAAATAGTTCAGGATTCACTGTTAGCCTTAGGTGTGCCTTCCTCCTGTAGTCTTTTGTCTCAGGCTCTGTCTCTTATGGTGGCATAATGGCATTAGCCATTTCGCTGTACAGCAAAACTTCTAGAGAGAGAGAGAGAGATAACATTCTCCTCTGGCGTTAAAAGACAGAGTCCTGTGTTTTTAACTCATTGCACACATGTCCACTCTTGATGCCATCACTGTGTGCTATAAATGAGAATATGAATATAAAGAATTTAGAACAGGGCATGGAACAGCACTAGTGTTATATAGATGTTAGTTACTTTTACTGGGTACCTGTCCTTGGTTACCCAGAGAACCCTGCCTGTACCTCTGTAGTTAGACCTGATATATTACACAGGTATTTTGTCATTCCAGTGAATATCCCTCACTATTCTGAGGGACTGTCATGTCTTATTCATCTTTATCCCCAGTGACTATCATTTTGTATGGCATGTGTTTATTAAAGGAAAGGATGCTTGGGTAAATGTAAAAAGTTACTGAAATTAGGAAATAAGACTAGACAATTTGTATAAGAGGAAACAAATCCACTATTATATATACCATTTTAATTATGTAAATATATGCTTTTTATTATTAATTTGAAAAAGCAAGAGATATTGTACTGATATATTGCATTCAGTAACTTGTTAACTCCATGAAACTTCAGGAACTTTTGGTGTGAGTTGAGGTTAAGTTTCAGTCTTTTTAAAGTAATGAAATTAGAAAGTACTGAAGATTTACCACTCAATTCAACAATTTTTTTAAAATTTTTTTGAATGTTTATTTATTTTTGAGAGAGAGAGACAGAATGTGAGTTGGGGAGAGGTAGAGAGAGAGACAGAATTTGAAGCAGGCTTCAGGCTCTGAGCTGCCCAGACAGACCCTAGTGTGGGGCTAGAACTCACAAACCATGAGATCATGACCTGAGCTGAAGTCGGACAATTAACTGACTGAGCCACCCAGGCGCCCCAACAAATTTTTATCAGTCCCCAGTTGTATATGGTACCAACTGTGTTATATGATACAGGAAAAAAGGCATTGAGACAGTCATGTTCCTAAAAATATTTATTGGTATGACATGTCACATTTAAGTAAACATGTCATGGCCATGATTTCAAGTTTGCATTAAGGTTCAAGAACAGCTTAAGCTTTCTGGAAACTTTATGCTTTAGATGTGTCATTAGAAATATACATATTTTAAGTAACATGTACATTATGTTGTGCTAATGTCAAGGTTCATCAGGTTGATTATGTTGATTATATATTATCTATTTTACATTAATACAACTCTTTACTATCAGATTCCTCTTCTCTTTCTAAAACAGGTTTGTTGTAATATCAAATATAATTTTTTTGTAATATCTGTTCTTCCTCAAGAAATTCCAATCTGGTTTATATAATAAACAAACATACAAAATGGGCGATATTTTGAATAGAGTAGATATAGTCAGATCTTTAATAATCACCATTCCTTTATACCATCCTATTTAACACAAGACACTATTTTTGTCATTTCCTCAAGATTTCTTTGTACTTCATTATGGAAATAACTAACATGAAGTTTTCACTGATTGATTCCATTCTCTGTTAATCCAGATAACACATCTTCTTTGTAATATTAATTTTAACATTGATTTTCTGAATATTTATGAGCATACAAATTATTTACTAGAAATCTCTTTCTCTCAGGTCTTATATCCCTTAGACAACAATATCTAATAAAAAGCTTCTTGTTAAAACCTTCAGTTTAGGTCTGACAGTTCTTTTATGAAATAGTAGCAGGACTGAGTTTGGGGCATTTATTATTGTCACCTCAACATTGACTAGGAACTGGGAAATTTATTGGATGTTTTGTTTTGTTTTTCACTTTTCTATGAAATACAAATCCAGCAAAATTTTAGTAGGAAGATTTAGCAGGGAGCAGTGAACCAGTAGGTTTGTCAAACTTCCTTTTTGGTGTTCATTCATACTGAACATCTCTTTCTTTATCCAGCCCCCGAAGTTAGCCCTTTTAAAAGATCAAGCTCAAATGTAGACAAAATTGTCTCTCCTTAGTTTCTTTTAAAATAAGTCTCATAATGATCTTTTGAAAATATTATAAAATAAAAAGAAGAATAAAAAAGAAAAACTTTTCAAATCAAATTTTTTTATCATTTTTACCTCATTTCATAGTTTCTCCAAAATATCAGCTGTTTTTTCACATCCTCAAGTAGATGTCATTTCAGTGATAATGAATCTGGCTTTCTCCTGTCAAAATGCTGAGGTCCATCCTGTTTTTCACAAAGGAAGAATCTTTTCTTAAGCAATTTGAACCTTTTAAAATTAAATTCAGAGCATCTAGTTTCAGCCACCAGTGCTCCTTTGGTCCTTCAGAACTCCTTCAAAATGCTATTTTATGATCCAAAAAATACTTTCTCTTTTTAAGAAATTAATTGGAAGGTAATTGTATAATGCTAGATATCTTCTTCAGGGTGTATTTAGACAATATTAAGAATATATTTAACAAGAAGTTCCCAACAATGACAGGGAGACGTGTATGCCTCATTAGAAGTGTTAACCAATGATAATCAAGGAGAGCACTACTTTGGCAGTTGGAGTGTTGTCTCAGAGGAGAGGATGAATTTAGGACATTCATGAGATTTTGCAGTGGAGGAGTATGGTAATTGGAGAGGGCTTGATTCACACTGGGAGAGGTGATGATATTATAAAGATTTTTGGAAATATTATAGTGATAATTTTGAAACAAAAAGTTGAAAGAATCCTGGAAACAGTTATTTGATGTTGTCTATTAAAAAGTTAAGCACTTTGATGTTCATTTAAGTGGATCTTTTGGGAACTCCTAAAAGAAATAGTAAAGTCATTTGCAACTTTTATCTTACTGGGCAGAAGTTTCTTAGTGTAGTAGAGTAATACTGCTGTATTGTAGACAGTAAAGTGTCTAGATGTAGAAGGTCACATGCCTTCAGGAAGCATGTCCAAACATGCTAAAATCCAAGATCTAGTTTGTTTACAGAGTTAAACCAAGGAATCCAGGTCTTCTGAATCATTAGACTGGCATTTTACTCTACCACAATACATTCCTAATTTCATTTTTCATGCTGACAAGGATTGGATGATGTGTTATCTCAAATTTAATTGACTGAGAATGATATGTGAATATAGAGATAGATTAATTGGAACATTTCTTTTGTGAGAGAGACTGCAGAGGTGATCAGAGTTCATAGGCATTAAGTAAAGACACCTTTATTCAGGAAAACATACTAAATATGCTCCTGCAGCAAAATGTGAGAGACACTGAGTTTTCACTAAGAATGTCCACTAGGATTCAGCTTATGCATTAGCAATGCACAAAGATGTTATTTAATGTCTATACAACAATACTTTATTTTTTTTAATTTTTAATGTTATTTTTGAGAAATAGAGAGAGAGCATGAGCAGGGGATGAGCAGAGAGAGAGAGGAGACACAGAATCTGAAGCAGGCTCCAGCCTCCAAGCTATTAGCACAGAATACTATACAGGGCTCAAATTCATGAACAGTGACATCATGACCTGAGCTGAAGTTGGAGGCTTAACCGGAGGCTTAACCAACTGAGCCACCCAGGTGTCCCTGGGTGGGACCACAATACTTTAAAGAATGCAAGGATGCACTAAAAATAACAAAACTATACATCATGAAATATATATATTTGTTAACCAACAAATTAGTTTTATGAATTAGTAGACCTATGAAAACATCCTATTGAGAAAGGATTTTCAAAAATAATTTTTTTTCAAAAAATGTTAAATTAACATACATATAGTATGTTCATTAAAGCCAAATTTTTAAAAACCTCTTCATAATGAACAACCAAATAATAATTCTTGATACGTATTCACATACTTCAATCAGTTTCTTAGCCCTAACTATTTTTGAGAGAGAGAGAGAGAGAGAGAGAGCATGAGTGAGCACAAGCAGGGGAGGGGAAGAGTGAAGGGGCAGCAGAGGAGCCCCCAGAGGGCTCCATGCTGACAGCAGAGAGCCTGATGTGGGGCTTAAATGGGGCTTGAGTGGACGGTTCAAAAGGGCTCCAACGGGCGGCTCCAATGGGCTCAAACCCATGAACCATGTATCATGAGATCATGACCT
Source organism: Panthera uncia (assembly GCF_023721935.1). NCBI lineage: Eukaryota > Metazoa > Chordata > Mammalia > Carnivora > Felidae > Panthera > Panthera uncia. The sequence continues at coordinate 94,709,868 of NC_064811.1, read as the reverse complement.
GTGCTGAAGTCAGATGCTTAACCAACTACACCACTCAGGTGCCCCAACATCTGACTCTAGATTTTGGCTAGGTCATGATCTCATAATTGAGGGGTTTAACCCCACATTGGGTTCCATGCTGATGGTGCAGAGCCTGTTTGGGATTCTCTCTCTCCTGCTCTCTCTGTCCCTCTCCCACGCATGCACACACACTCTCTCTCAAAATAAATAAATAAACTTAATAAATAAATAAATAAATAAATAATTTTCTGCAAATACGCTTTTACAATGACATTTAAAATTTTTATGACATCACCTGCAATCATTTTAGAGTTGCATTTTATAACTAATAAATTCTAATTGATTATACTTTTAATTAACTTTTCTCTGAAAAGCAAGTTATTTTTATTTTTATTTGTTTTTCATTGTATTTATTTTATTTTATTTTATTTTATTTTATTTTATTTTATTTTTTAATATATGAAATTTATTGTATTGGTTTCCATACAACACCCAGTGCTCATTCCAAAAGATGCCCTCTTCAATACCCATCACCTATCCTCCCCTCCCTCCCACCCCCCCCATCAACCCTCAGTTCTCAGTTTTTAAGAGTCTCTTATGCTTTGGCTCTCTCCCACTCTAACCTCTTTTTTTTTTCTTCCCCTCCCCCATGGGTTTCTTTAATTGCGAAAGTATTCTACCTGGAGATGTTGAAAAAGCTCCTAAATGTAGGCTCTTCTCTATTCTTTCTTTAATAGAGTGGATAATATTTTTAAAAGTACAGTCTTTTGATCATTTTCAGGGTACTTTTCTTCAACAACTTTTTTTTTTTTCAAGATAAGCTGTCTCTTGTTGTGATTATTTTAGATGCTTTGGTATTGTAGATTACCATTTTATCTCATCCCATAAAGCACATATCACTATGATAAATTTACATATACATGTAATACATGCACATACATATATGTAACATAATACACTATGTAATACATATCAGCTATCTGCTACCTTACAAAAATACTATAGTTCATTTACTCCAGCTTATATATGCATACACAAGTATTTAGAAGTTATGATAAGTACATGTTTTCTTTACATTTGGAAAATATTTTATGCCGTTTGGAATTAATTGTGAATTATGTATGCACCACAACTGATTTCAATTACATTTAAATTTCTTTTTTTTACTAATTTTAGTAAAATCATTGTTCTACCATGATGCTTTGCTCTACCAAAATTTGCTCTTTTAATTGTAAAATAAATTATCATTATTTTCAATATTGAGTTTTAATTGAGTTTATAATAACATTTACAGTAATATCTAATGTCACATTGACTTTAAGTTTTTATTTAAATTCCAGTTAGTTAACATTCATTGTAATATTACTTTCAGATATACAATATAGTGATTCAACACTTCCATAGATCATGCAAGGCTCCTCACAAGTGCCCTCCTTAATCCGCATTACCAATCAACCCATCCTGCTCCCCACCTCCCTACTCAAGTGTCACATTAATTTTTAATAGCTTTACTTTGACTTCTAGAACTGGAGAAAAAAATTTGAACTATTAATAGATTTAACTTTTCTGATTTATATTTTAAGTCCCTGAACGTGCTATCATCAAATGACATCATTTTAACTTTTTGTGTCATTATTTTTTTTTTCTAAAGGGCCAATACTAACATCTTATTTCATACAGAAGAAACCTTTTATTGAAAATGGTAAAAGTTAATTTAGGAGAATTCATATGATCTGAATGAAAACTCACACTTCACAAAATAATATGTAAATTTTTATTTTCGGGGTTCTGTATGATAAATTCTCATCTTAGGGCACATTCTAATTAAATTAACTATAATGTTTTAAATAGATCATAGGGCTAATATAGCAGATTTGCTGTGATTGTCTTTTTTTTTTTTAATTTTTTTAATGTTTATTTATTTCTGAGGCAGAGAGAGACAGAGCATGAGTGGGGGAGGGTCAGAGAGAGAGGGAGACACAGAATCAGAAGCAGGCTCCAGGCTCTGAGCTGGCAGCACAGAGCCTGACGCGGGGCTCAAACTCACGGACCGGGAGATCATGACCTGAGCCGAAGTCGGACGCTCAACCGACTGAGCGACCCAGGCGCCCCGCTGTGATTGTCTTAATAGGAAATGATAACACAATAGTCTTAGTAGATGATAAATGTTGACATTTTATTGAGTTTTTTAAACAAATTAAGTAATTTTTTCACTGTACGTGAACTTTTTATCTCATTGCTACAGAAAAGCATTACTGCAAAATAAAAAAGCATTTTCAAGTAGTAATATAAATAGTTGCACATTATTGCATAAAATATATTGCAAAAACACTGTAGCAAGAATATTTTAACTACTATCTATAATCTCTTCAAACCCTATGGTAGGGCTCTTTATTCTTTATTACCCAAAATATATTTCACATTTATGAAGATAATAAATTCTACTTCCCACCAATCCAACTGACTGGCATTCTGGTGGCTTCCAACATCTGGTGGGCTTCAACACTTTCCAAGGCATCCCAGCAGCATAAATCAGGTTCTTGACTACTAGTACCCAAGCACCTTCATTTCATCAGCAAATATTCGGAATGCTGAGCTCAAAAGAGAGGTGGGAGTTAAACTGAGACTGGAATAGCCCATGAAAAGACCAAAAAGAAGGGTATAATTACTATTAATTACCATTACTATTAATAGTCTCTCATATTTAACCACATGTTGAAGTAAGAACTCTGCTTTGCATATATGTCTGACATGATACAAGAGAACAATATGGCAGAAGCTGGCATAGCAAGTGGGACTCCATCAATCTCATGCTGGCTTATTAAGATATTAATGCTTATATTTTGTTTAAAGATGAAAAATCCAGGAAAATGCTAAACCAGGCAGATAGGAAGCCCAAAGCAGGAATCAACTAGGATATTCCATGTTAAATCAGATTTTATAGGTTTGCTTATAGGCCCCTCATACGACTAGCTACTTTCTTAAATTTTATTCTGGCATTCTTTTTAATTTGCTATTGATGTTTTCAATTTATTGATTGTTGTCTGGCATGGCTTTTCCTTCCTTTAGTGCATTGCCTCTAAAGTTACCTTAGTAATGATTTAATGTTTTGCTTTGTTTTCCACTGAGGCATTATTCTGTGTTTCATAATTCAGACATTTTGAAATGTAAGTCATTGGAAGATTTAATAGTGCTTTGAAGAGTATGGAATGAAAGAGTAAAAGTCTTTCCATTTTAGAAAACTGGATGCTGCTTCTCTATGCGAGTAGCAGGAGGTTAAAACCATGGGCTCAGGAGCTGGACAAATTAAGTTCAGATGCCAAACCTACCAGCTTGGGCAAACTAGATACTTAACCCCTCAGTGCTCCAATATCGTTGTTTGTATTCTTATCAGGCAGGTTTTTCCACGGGGATTAAGTGAGTTAATAAAAGTAAATTGCTTAGAAGATACCAAGCTCATACAATGTGCTATAATCATTATCACGAGGCTACAGCATCATATCTATTCTGTTCTTACTTGTTCCTCCTCTCCCTTTTTTCCTCTTCTTATTCTCATTCCTCAACTCATTGTGGAGTATAAATGCTGATATTTGCATTATCTGTGTCCTATTCCAGATCCTATTCCATCTTGACCTTGGTTTTGTTTAAAAATTTGAACAACGGAAGCTCAAATAACTTAGCATATTGCCTGACCCTTGTGAGGGTTCAAGAAATAGTGGCTGCTTGTTATTGTCACTGAGGCTGCTTGGTGAGATGAGTGGTAGCACTGTTACTGTCATGATCATTATTCCTACTTGATATTATCATTTGAGATATTATTATTCCTATTTCTTAGAATCAAAAGGTGAGAGATTTGATGTGTACTAACCATTTGTCAATGTATTTCTTATATGAAAGTATGAACATATGTTCAGTTAATTTAACAGAAAGGGGAGATGGCAAACCAACAGCTACCTTGTTGAAGTTAGGAATCAAATTCTGAGGCTATTGTTTGTTTGTTTCTTTGTTTAGTATTTTTTACTGAGCAAAGAAGAATGATCCTGTAAGTACGAATTCGTGAAATACTAATTTGTCTCACTTTAAGCAGACTAAATCACTCCAACGTGAAAACTTATGTTGAGTGTCTTCAGTTATTAATGCATTTTATTATAATTAAATCTACTTTCTTCACAATTGTTCCCTCACAGTAAAATTGATGATTATCTAGCCTTTCATCAGTCAAAAAGGAAATCTTTCTTTGTAAATTTAGGATCACTTGGTACCAAAGCAAAAAAGGTTTGGTTTCTTTGTATTTTTTTTTTTATTTTTTTTAATTTTTTTTTAACGTTTATTTATTTTTGAGACAGAGAGAGACAGAGCATGAGCAGGGGAGGGGCAGAGAGAGGGAGACACAGAATCTGAAACAGGCTGCAGGCTCTGAGCGGTCAGCACAGAGCCCGACGCGGGGCTCGAACTCACGAGCCGTGAGATCATGACCTGAGCCGAAGTCGGACGTTTAACCGACCAAGCCACCCAGGAGCCCCGATTTTTTTTAATTTTTTAAAATGTTTATTTATTTTTGAGAGAAGACAGAGCATGAGCCAGGGAGTGGCAGAGAGAGAGAGAGGAGATACAGAAACCAGAGCAGGCTCCAGGATCTGAGCTGTCAGCACAGATCCCACCCAACATGGGGCTCAAACTCAGAAACCATGACATCATGACATGAGCCAAAGTTGGATGCTTAACCTACTGAGCCACCCATGTGCCCCTTTAAATTTTTTTTATGTGGATTTTATTCCATGTCTTTACAGGGGGAAACAAATTTTATTGAGCGATGAGTGACATTTCTGTTTTTAATCCATCTTTACCTTTGCAATAAAAAGCAAATTTGTTAGGAAATATAGAATGTGTTTGCTCCATGGAGATTGACAGACCTAACCAAAGAAAGAAAAATCTTGAAATTTACTCACAGGTAATATCATCCTCAATGGGAAAAATTGAGAACTCCTCTACAGTCAGGAACAAGACAGGGATGTCCATGCTCACTATTGTTATTTAACATAGTACTGGAAGTCCTCACCTCAGCAACCAGACAACGAAAAGGAATAAAAGGCCTCCAAATTAGCAAGGAAGAAGTCAAACTTTCACTATTTGCAGACAACATGATACTCTATGTAGAAAACCTGAAAGACTCTGCCAAAAAATGCTAGAACTACTACAAAAATTTAGCAAAGTCACAGGATATAAAGTTAATGAACAGAAATCGGTTGCATTTCTATACACCAATAATGAAACAGCAGAAAAAAATCAAGGAATTGATTCCATTTACAATTGTACAAAAAACCGTAAGATACATAGGAGTAAACCTAACAAATGAGGTGAAAGATCTGTATTCTGAAAATGATAGAACATTTATGGAAGAAATTGAAGATGATACAAAGAAATGTAAAAACATTCCATCCTCATGAATTGGAAGAACAAATATTGTTAAAATGTCTATACTACAAAAGCAATCCACACGTTTAATGCAATCTCTGTCAAAATACCACAAGCTCTTTTCTCAGAGCTAGAACAAACAATCCTAAAATTTGTATGAAACCACAAAATACCCCAAATAGGCAAAGCAATCTTGAAAAAGAAAAGTGAAGCTGGAGGAATCACAATTCCAGAATTAAAACTATATTACAAAGCATAGTCATCAAGACAGTACGGCACTGGCACAAAAACAGACATGGAAGTCAATGGAATAGAAAACCCAGAAATAGACCCATAACTATACGGTCAACTAATCCTTGACAAAGCAGGAGAGAATATCTAATGGGGGAAAAAAGACAGTTTATGCAACAAAGGTGTCAGGAAAACTGGACAGTAACATGCAGAAGAATAAAACTGGACCACTTTCTTACACCATACACAAAAATAAATTCAAAATGGATGAAAGACCTCAGTGTGGGAAAAGAAACCATCAAAATCTGATCTCTTTGACCTTGGTCTTAGCAACTTTTTACTAGACACATCTCTGGAGGCAAGGGAAACAAAAGCAAGAATGAAGTATCAGGACTTCATCAAGATAAAAACCTTGAGCACAGTGATGGGAATAATCAACAAAACGAAAAGGCAGACTTTGGAATGGGAAAAGATATTTGCAAATGACATATCAGATGAAGGGTTAGTATCAAAAATCTATAAAGAACTTATCAGACTCAACACCCAGAAAACAAATAATCCAGCTAAGAAATGGGCAGAAGACATGAATAGAAATTTTCCCAAAGGAGACATCCAGATGTCCAACAGACACATGAAAAGATGCTCAACATCACTCATCATCAAGGAAATACAAATCAAAACCACAATGGGATTCCATCTCATGCCTGTCAGAATGGCTAACATTAGCAACACAGGAAACAGCAGATGTTGGCAAGGATGCAGAGAAAGGAGAACACTATTACACTGCTGGTGGGAATGCAAACTTGTGCAGCCCACTCTGAAAAACAGTACGGAGATTCCTCAAAGTGTTAAAAAAAGCCCTACCCTACAGCTCAGCAATTGCACTACTAGGTATTTACCCAAAGGGTACTAACATACTGATGTGAAGGAACACATGTACCTCAGCATTTATAGCCACATTATCAACAATAACCAAATGATGGAAAGAGCCCAAATGTCCATCACCTGATGAATGGATAAAGAAGATGTGGGGGATATATATATATATATATATATACACACACACACACACATACATATATATATACACACATACATATATATAGATATATGATAGAATATTTTTCTGCTATCACAAACAATGAAATCTTGCCATTTGCAACGATGTGGACAGAGCTAGACTATACTATGCTAAGCAAAACAAGTCAGAGAAAGACAAATACCATATAATTTCACTCATATGTGGAATTTAAGAGACCAAACAGATGACCATAGGGGAAGACGGGGAAAAAGAGAGGGAAACAAACCATAAGAGATTCTTAATTATAGAGAACATATTGAGAATTGATGGAGGAGAAGTGGGGGGGATGGGCTAAATGGGTGATGGGTATTAAGGAGGCACTTATTATATAGAACACTGGGTGTTATAAGGGATGGATCACTAAATTCTACTCTTTAAACCAATATTGTAGTGTATGTTAACTAACTAGAATTTAAATAAAACTTTGAAAAAGTACTCACATTTTAAAAGGTGTATTTTTTAAAGAAATCTTGCTATTTTCAAAATCTGTAATAAATTCTAATGCTAAGAAAATGTATGATCATTTTTTCTTGTTTCAGTTCACATCATCTATATATTGAGTAGTAGAATAAGATCTTTTCAAAATGGCTTTAGACACAGAAGAAAGCAACTTTAGGTGTCAGTTAAATAATTCTGTAAAACAAACTACCCAAAATTCAGCAGCTTAAATACATTTATTTTATCCCTTAAAATTGTGAAAATTTTGTCTCCAAAGTGCTTGTCTAAAACTCCATAACTGCAAAAAATGTAGTACTAAAGTGAATTAATTACTATATTATCTATTTTACTATTATTTATGTAATGAGGGCAATACTAATATGTAACTCAGAGCTGCATTTAGTTTCACATCCATTGAATTAATACAGTTTGTTTCTGCTTTGTGTTGATCATGAATCAGCTGATATAGCTAGGTTTTGCTAGTATGGATTAGGTTTGTTTATTCATCTATAGGTCAACTAGGGGCTTTGCTTTAAGCTGTACTTGGCTAGGACATCTTAGCTGGGCAATGTTGATCCACATACCAGGCAGGCATATCCTTCTTACAGTAATGGAGTTACAAGAAAGGAAGTTTAAACATATAATGCCTCTCAGGCATTCAGCTTGGAATTAGCATAATATTACTTTCTCTTCATTCTGTTAGCCAAAATCCCTCATGTAACAGAACTAAAAATGAAAGGGTGAGAAAATAAGGTAGCCTTTTTATTGAGAAGAACTACAAAGTCACATGACAAAAGACTTTAATACTGGCAGGAATAAAGAAATAGGGTCAATAATGCATCCCATTACATTCCTCTCTTAATTTTGAAGCACTGATTTTTTTCCCTTAAATTATAGCTGCACATTTCACAAAAGAAAAGCATTGTTTGTTTGTTTATTTGTATACTTTAGAATTAGGTTGGAAATACTGTCACTAAAGACAGTACACAATTAAAATGAGTTTATTAGTGGCACTCTAAAATCATTCTAGCCTTGTAAGGTAGCTGTAAGATTTCTATGATGCAATGAAGTGTAAACTTTTTTTTTGTTTTCCCACAAATAATGAAAAAATACAGAGTGCTTCCTTCCATGACTTTTTGGCAACTCATTTCTCCCTTTAATTGGAAGTTTGGGATTTCTAAGTGTTAGTCTATAAATTTATAATTGCAAACAATTAAAGTCCCAAAGAGTATTAATATATTAATTACTCTGTTGTTCTCTACATTAAGAGGCCAGTGTCATTAGTGTATAATTGAAAGTCCCATTTGTTTGTATGTTCATATGTTAACCTGGTCTACCTCTTTGGCTCTGTATTCTCCAAAGAATAGCATCATCTATTGATAGTTGCTTAATGAAATAAAAAAGGTATTCTCTTAAGGTTATAAAAACAGTCAGCTAAATGGAAAATTAAGAAAAAGTTCCAATTATAAAAATGTTGAAATGACTTTATCTTTTTTATATTCAGTATTGTATAGTTATATAATGAATCCAGAGTTGTATCTTTTAAAAGTAAGCCATGGCTCATTATGTGCATTTACATTAATAGATTAATGTCAGCATTTCAAAATTTTTATGGAATGCAATGGAATGGAATGGAAAGGAAAAGAAAGGGATAGAACAAATAGAAAGCATCACATTCACTGCACATAGTCATAGTAAGAACTTAAGAAACTTGTCTCAGTTTGTGTGTGTGTGTGTGTGTGTGTGTGCGTGTGTGTGTGTGTGTGTGTGACATAAATTTAATAACCAGTAACATCATGGGTGCATATGAAAAATTCTCTGGTTCATCTCTCTTTTTCACACCAGAAAAATAAATTGTATGGTTTAAATGAAAGTATACAGAAAATGAAATATAACAGATTTCCTTCATGTTATTTCCATTAGCATATTTCAATAACTGCAATTCCCCATATGCTTAGTTGTTCTAAAGCCTAGCCTTAAATCCTTCTTGCTATATAGATAGGCCTTTAGACCAGTTCTAATACGAGGTACGTATTTGTGTACAAGATATTTGTGGAGTAGATACTGAAATTTAAATCCTGCCAACTTCTTGTCAACTTGCCATATTGAAATATTGAGAGCTTGATTCCTCTTGTATCTACATTTCACCTAGTGTATGACAGAGTACAGGGTTTTAGATGGCCACCTGAAAGGCCATCCAGCTTACAGAGTTATATAAAAGATCATTCTCTAGATGATTCATTCAGAGAAACTCTTTGGTGTAATGAAAAGATAACAAGGCTAGGAATTGATGAATCCATTTGCAGATTCCAGATTTGCTCCTTGTGTCTCAATGTACAATGTAGGCAATATTGCACTAATCATAGGATCATCGTGAGACTCAAAACAATCTATGAGAACATCTTTTGTAAATTCTGAAGTACTTATAAATGACTTGAAGATAACATAATTTTGGTATTGAATGTATAATAATAGTAAGCATATTGAAACAGGCTTTGGCTGACTGCAGTGACTGAGAATATCAAGTTTAACAAATAGCCTCCTTTAATATATCACCTTAACAGTGGAGATTTGAGGGCCAGGCCAGATAATGATTAACGCTAGAGGAATAATTCCTTCCAAGGTAATATGAGATATGAGACAGGGACATAAACCAGATTAAGAAATCTGGGACAAGTTTTTGCTTAATTGCAAATACATACACATACCCCTTAGTTAGTTTGGCCGACGGGGGATATTAAATTATTTACACTTGAGAAGCAGTGCTTGATAAGTAATAAACTTTATTTTAAAGATTAGCATGGCAATTTGAACTAAACAATTCATTTTACTTTGATTTGACCCTTATGTATGAAGCAATATCCTAAATAAAATATCTAGTTTTCGGGAGCCTGGGTGACTCAGTTGGTTAAGGTGATTTCAGCTCAGGTCATGATCTCACTATTTGTCAGTTTGAGCCTTGCTGTGGGTTCTGCACTGACAGTGTGGACCCTGCTTTGGGTTCACCCTCTCTCCCTCTCTCTGTCCCCCACCCCCACTTCTGCTCTTTCTTTCTCTCAAAATAAATAAATAAACTTTAAAAAAAGTCTAGTTTTCTGTTTCTTATGACTAAGGAACTAAAAATATGATAAAGTTTATTCATTTTAATTAATTTATGTTAGCCTTAAAATACTTCCTTTGTTTTTATAATTAAAAAAAATGCTTATTTTATTTTGGAGAGAGTGTATAAGTGGGGGAGGGACAAAGAGCAAGAGCTCAGAGCTTCCCAGGTGCCCCAGTTTTAAAATACTTCCTATACAATATCATCACAATAATCTTGGAAAGGACATTCCATAACAGAGGGGAACTTAGAAAGCCATCTCTCTTTTAGAATTGCACCTGAGTCATAGCTGATAGACTACCAGAGCATGCCCCGTAATTCCTTGTACTCCATATCACCATGTGTATTAAAATTTATAGATGACTGGATACTTAAAATTAATATCATGCCTCCTTCACTGCTTTCAGTATAAGCTCAATTCAAACTAGCAGTTACTATAAAAGTCATTTGAGACTAAATGCTTTAAAGTTGTAATGATATTTAGCATCTCTGAGCAGAAGGGACTTCTGGCAAAGCAACCATAGCTAAGTGTAATTTTGCATTCTCCATACCCCATCCCTACACTATAGTTATATCTCTGGTTAGTGTCCACTGTCCTCTCCTACCTCATCTTGAGTCTCACTTATGTACTACCCTTTCAGTACACAGCAGAGATTTTTGTGATTGAGTGATGCTTGATTTCACATATAGACATGGCTTTCATCTTATTTGTAGTTTATCTTTCTTTTCCAGGCACTGAGGAAAGCACTATTTCATTAATATTTCCACTAGACTAAATAATTATATGATAGATTGCAATCTACTATCTAGATTCAGGGATTGAGTCCAATGTAGGTGAAACTGGAGGTAATTCACTCAGGTAATCTACCAGTAAGTAGGATACCAAATGAATTTTCTTTGCTTTTGATGAGTGTCTGCTCTGTGTTTTTGTGTGCATCATTTTATATATTAGAGTTTGAGGGGAAGTACAGCATCAAATTTATGGTAACAGCAGTTTTCTTTAAAGCATATCAACAGAGATGAATTGGCAGATTTTTGATTCACCATCTTTTATACAATATTGCCCTCTATGGGAACCTAAAATATTGTAGATTTTAGCAGGATGATAAGTATATTTTTTGACATACTTCTGTGGTCATCACATGCTTCTTTTTCCCATCTTAATTTAATTGCTGTGTTCTTCCTTACTCTCAAAAAGATAAACAGCCGAACTGGCAAACAAATTTATCATTTCTTTATTATGAAATGTGTTTACAGTATTATTTTACTTAATTTGTTACATAACTTGTTTTGCTTCATTTATTTTATTTTATATTACATTCAAGTATTTGTTTTGTTCTTTTAGTAAAATATCTCTATATTCAGAGTACTGCATCTATTTCCAGTTAGTTTATAATTATTTTATGTATGATAACTCCTATTCAGAAAGAAAAAAAACTTGAATTATAGCCCTAAAATAATATGATGCTTATTATAATATAGAAGATAGACAAATCATATTACATGATGGAGAATTTAGAATTGACAATTTCATTCTTTTGAATCTGTAAATACAAAGTAAATAATATATATGTATATATATTATTAACATTTAAAGAAGAAAAGAAGATTTTATTCTTACTAAAATATTTTTATTCATGAGTAATATTAGGGAGATTTTAATGACATGGGTTCCAAAATGAAAAACTAATCTGGGCTTTTTTTAATCTAGGGAAAATTGCTTTTAATGCATCTCTGCATCTTTGTTTTGAAATTAGCTGTTGCTTCAATTCATGGAATATAGAGCTAGTGCAGTGGTTGCATTGGAAATACATTTGTATGCAAAATCTTAGTACACCCCTTCCCCATTTCCTAACCCTGAGTTGCCACCATTTGTTCATTCATTCATTCATAAGTTGTTTGTTTTCCTTTTTTTAACATTTATTTATTATTGAGAGAGAGAGAGAGAGAATCATGAGCATGGGAGGGGCAGAGAGAGGAGACACAGGATCTGAAGGAGGCTCCAGGCTCTAAGCTGTTAGCACAGAGCCCGATGCGGGGCTCGAACTCACAAACCGAGCGAAATCATGACCTGAGCTGAAGTCTGACGCTGAACTGACTGAGCCACCCAGGTGCCTCCATAAGTTTTTTTTTAAGTGTAAATATCTATTCTGTGCCATGGCACCGCTCTAAGTATTGAGGATATAAATCTCAAAAGAAAACAAAATATGATCTCTGTCCCCCAAAAGCAAAGACTTTATTGCAGAGATTATAATTGAGACCCAAAATTAGTGTATGTCTTATGGTGAGCATAGCATAACCTACAGAGTTGTCAAGTCACTATGCTGTACACCTGATACTAATGTAACATTTTGTGTCAACTCTATTTCAATTAAAAAAAATAGTGTGTGTCTCTAAGATAATAGTGGTAATATAGAGTTGCATACCTAACCACTAGTGGGTTACAGAAGGTACTTCTCAACACCACCCTCCTAAAATACATGGTTATACTGAAACCAAATGGAAGAAAGACTGGGAGCATCCAGTGGATTATCCTAGAGTGATGATAATTTAGAGTGAGGCATTGGAGCTAACAGGACAGAAACTGATTTACGAAGGCTTGGTGAAACATTAAGATTTCCCATGCTGATCAGAGCATTAGTAGAAGTAGCTCATAAATGAGATGACTTTCCCCAAAGGACTGTAGCAGACAGAAAACAAATGATATTGGGATACCTAAGATAGAAGGACTTTGCTAACAGATGAAACAAAATACTCTCTATGACTGAAAGGGTTTTTTACAAATTTATCATCATGATGCTAGGTTTCTGGTCCACAAGTACATTTTTTCACTTTGAACATTTGGGACTTTAAATCAGAGGATATAAAATGACTGGATTTGTTAGACCTAACTCAAAAGGAAATTATCATTAAAGCACAATAAAAAATTTGGCAAACACATTACAAAGAAAAGAAATAAAGTGAAACTGCCTATTGTTAGATACCCCATTCATACTGAAGCACTTTGTGGTATTTAAAGATTCTTCTCTGATAAGAGACTCCCATTGGAGTTGTGGCCTAATTAATATACTTTATAAACTCTAACCACCTTTGTGTAACCTCAAAAAGAGAAATTCACTGAAAATTTCATAGCAGTGATCAGACCATGGTATTTATAAATTTAGTTTCTACTGTCTTTTCTCACCTCACTCAAGGTGTCACTTGTGTGCTACCCTTTCATTACACAACAAATAATTTTGTGATTCAATGATGTTTTGGCCAACATCTGCTATTTATTAAAAATCATGTTCCTTTAGGCAGTTGTCAGCCAAACTGGAATTGGACTATTTAGATTGTTTTTCCCTCACTTGGCCCATCTAGCTTTGCATCTTCAAAGGATTTATTTGAAGCATTAGCATACTGATTTCTCTCTTGCTAAAACAATGCACTATAGTGATACTGGCAAGAAAATTCTTTCTTCCAACCTGCGGTTACCCTTTTTTCTCAGTAATTTGCTAACAAGAGATCCAGATGTGTAATAAGATAACATTTAAGTCTGTCTGGAGTGTTTGTTACATAAGTAATGCTATATGACACTACTTTCTTTTCACCATGTATATGATTTCTATGAAGCAAAGCTGATTTTATGCTCCTTCTTTCTCACAGGAGTTCTCATCTGAGTAATTACTTGCAGAAGGGTTTCTTCCCCCCCCCCCCCCTTAAAAAAAAACTTTTTGTATTAGTCACTCATAGCTCAATTAGAGGCTTTTCTCTCTGCAGGCATAAACTTTGAACATAGCAGTTTCTTCTATTCATGATTTTTCCTTTAAAAAAAGAGTTAGTAAGAGCCTTTTTGTGTTAGGTGGGACAACTAGAAAGTTGCTTATGACAGAGAAGGAAACAAGGAAGGAAGGAGGGAAGGAAGGAAGGAAGGAAGGAAGGAAGGAAGGAAGGAAGGAAGGAAGGATAGGAAAGAGGACAGAAAGTGGTACCATGGTAACAGAATCCTGAATGCATAAACTTTAGTAGCTTAAATTGTAAATTAAATTACTTGTATTTATTCAAAGTTGTCATTTATACAGAATTAAGGAAGTGAAATGAAACTTGGAAAAATGAAAATGTATGTTTAAAACTATAATATCTTCTATTTATAATGTGTACATGCCTGTGAAGGTTTTTTTAAACAGGAATTGTAAGGTACTTGGGAATATTTCTTTATTATTTTCTTGGTAAATTTATATTTATTTTAGATGCATGCCTTTAGTAGCAACAACAAAAGTTAATGGTAAAGAGAATAATGAATAAGAATTTTAGAAAGTCTTAAATATGCTGAATTTCTCTGAACTCTTATAATATTTTTGTTAGTAGATATAATTACCCTCTGACTTTGTGAAAATGAATTGACTATAAATGACTTTACATTTTCAATAAACACACTTAATTTTGTTTTCTGTTTCTTCTGGTGAATAAATGGGCACTGATACATACTTTACACATGTTATGTCCATTTTAAGTGGGTATCATTGAATATTTTTGAAGTTTTTCAGTTTTAAAATTTCAAAACCATGCATATGATACATTTTTTGAACTTTGAAGGAAACTCAGTTGAAAAAAAAAGAGACTTTGATAGCAATTGAATTAAAAATGTGAGGAACTTCAAAGTGTGTTAGTTAAATTCAATTGATTTTAATAAGGATAATTGATGATTGGCATATCTCTGGGCCTATGTCTTAATAGACACCTCGTGAGGTGTCAAAAGAAAAATAATAGAATTCAACTATGAGCAGTTGGGCAAACGCTTTGCATAATGTGTATTGTTACAAGCTAATCGGATACATGCTACATTTGACTTATGTGCAAGGCCCATAAATTGTGAACACAGGTAAAGTGCTTAAAAATCACTTTGAGAAAATAATTTTTCCCTATATTCTCTTGCATAAAATATTTCCTCCTAGAATCACTCATTTGTTGTTTTCTTCACTTCCTCCACATAATAGATTAGGAAATTGAAAAGTTAATAATTTCATAAATTAAGTGGTTTTTAATCACTAGAAAATATAATATACAAAGAAAATTATGAGAAAACTATTCAATGTACTTTGGGGATTATTTTATTTTTATTGTTTAATATGAGTAGTGTGAACGTTTCCAACTTTGCTTAGGAGTAGGAAAGAAAGCAATATGTGGTTGGTTTCCATTATTTTTACATATGTATATCTGGTGGGTCCCTCTGGCCCCAAGATTTAGTTTATTTATGAATAAATTATGAGAAAAGGACAGTATACTTTTTCTTTTCCTACCATTTTTTGAAATCAGAATCTCAGATATTTTTTGTTTTTAACAGATATTTAAAGTATTTTATGCTAGAGTTTTATGTTAAGAATATCTTCCATTAATATTATATATAATGCTTTTACGTTGTCAAAATGCTTTCACTTTATTATTCTATTCACTTCAAATAATAATGTATGTTTCTTTAACTAACAAACATTGTTTATGGAATAATACTGGAGAAAAAACTGATCAACTAGTTTCACTTGTAATCAAAAACCAAGTATGGTTATCACCAGTGCTAAGGATATAAATCTATTCCATGCTTTAATGCCATGGTTTTGTGATCAGAATAACTGTGTCATCATTTAGATGCAATAACTGAAATTACTGTAATAAAGTAGGATTCTTTATTGAGTTATGAAGTAGATATATGTTAATAGGATAAAGAACTCTTGAGTATTTAAAAAAGTTTTCCTTTCATTGTTGTATAGCTAAAACAAGAATGATGACCAAACTTAAATAAACAAAAAGGCATTATTAGTATGAGAAGCTACATAAAATGGAAAATCTTCAATCAGCTTTTTAATTTATTTTATTTTGTTTCTCAGCCGTTAGTGTTTGGCATAGTTCATTAGTGTTCTACTAATAATTATTTTATTAAGACATCATTGGAATATTTAACTGCAATATATCCATTTGAATTTTGGTATATATCACTATGGAAATTCTGATTTGATTTTCCAATGCACCTTCGCATTCCAAAGATTCTTAAAAGGGAGAAGTAGTTCCTGAACTCTTCTTTGAGGAATTTTAAAATATAAAATTTTCCCTTATTATACTTCCAGCCTGTACATCTGAAAAAAAATTACTGTCATGTGATCTACTAGTGATGGTCTTTGTACATTATTAAAAAACTGGTAGATATTCTTTTAAATTTGCTTGAATTTTTTTTCCAATCTTCTGTCTAGCATATGTGTTACAACCACCTGACCCTCAAAACCTTGTGCAGTATAATAACACTAGAAGCACTGGGTGCATTAATATTATTCATCCAGAAGACCACATCATCAATAAATTGCTGTGTTTTTGAGGGACACCTTCTCTCCCACCAGCCTGCAACATACTGAGCATACCTAAAGGGTCAATGATACTGCTTCAGTAATGCAAGTAGAACTCTTTATAATCAAACACACACACATATGAACCAAAAGGGTTCTTTGGGTTTGAGAAAAGTTTGCAGCTCTGTTCTCTGACCGATGAGGGATTTGGGCTGAATTGAATTAGCACATTTTATTCCACTAATTTAAATGGTGGAGATTAAAAGAAGGTACCAAAGCAAGAAGAGCCTCAGGAATCATGCAGCTTAAAATAAAGAAATGCACTTGAAAGTACTTCACTTTTATCATGTATGTATTTGAATGAAGTTCAAAAACTTTACATAAAGCAAATAAATGTAATTGATGTTTCTGAGTTAATATGAGTTAGAACAAAGGGCAGGTAATCTTCATTTTATATTGGCCAAGTAGAAAAATGAGACATGGAGACGATTTTTTGTTCATGCTGGGAATAGAAAAGAACCTTTACATGACAATCCAGTAATTTACCTAAACTAATGAAACAATCTATACAACACACACAGACACGCAGACGCAGACACACACACACACACACACACACACACGCACGCACGCACACACACACGACTACTCCTTCTTTTACCATTTGTTATGGTCTAAAAACATTATTATTAAATTTTAAGAGTATATAGCTCACTACTATTTTTCTAAGTGTCCTACTGCTCATCATTAGCTTTTATTGAATTGATAATTCATGTGCTTGACTGGCACACATTTACCACAGAAGACCCTGCCTTGAACTTTTCATTTTTACCCAATAGATTCTTTTGGTCCAGTGTCATGGCTGCAAAGTGGAATTCTACTCTCGAGTTTCATAGGAAATTGTCCAACTGTACAATGAAAGATTATGCAAATCCTCAAGGAGCATCTAATCAATCACCTCGGTGTGAGAGGAATGCAGCTGATCGCTGAATTAGCTTCTGTTGGAACGTATTCATGTGTAACATCCCACTGACCGCGTGACAGCACAACAGCTCCAGGTCCTTGAAAGTCTTGAGGATGATTAGCTGAAGGAATTGGCGGTTTCTGCCAATCATAATCCGGCAGGGCTGCCTTTATAGTTCTGGAGATGCGAGAGAAAGAGGGAGGGAGGGAAAGACCGACTACAGCTAAGCAAGAAGCACAGCAGCAGTAGCAACAGCGGAGCAGGAGCAGCTGGTATTCCGGTGATTAAATAGTTCTCATAGCCTTTTTGCTGTACTCGGTCCCGCTCCCTGGTGTAATTCTCGTGTCCAAGGAGGAAGCTGCATTTTAACGGTGTGCTGAACAGAGGTTTGAATCATTCCAGCTGGCTGCTTGTTTTGAAAAGGACAGTGTGTGTATAAATAAAAAGACACTCTGCTGGAAGAGTTCAGATACTAGGATTGGAACTAAAAAAGCGCTCTTGGAATATTGTTGAGGCAGATTATATGAACTGAAAGCTCCTTCTAATTAACCTGGAGCCAAGTGAATCTGAATGCTGGATATCTCACTTTCTAACTCGGGATAAATTCAAGTTAGGATAAGAAAAAAATTGAAATGCTTCTCTAGGTAAGTTACTGCTTAATTTGCTGAAACTGAGGTGTGTTCAATAAATGAATATATGTTGCTTAGCAATGTAAACAAGTGGAACACAATAAAGTTTTATTTATGAAAGATTTATGTAGAAAGAGACATTAGTTTTAGACCAAATTCACTCTTTTCAGCATGTGTGTGCTTATGTGTCATTACTGTTGTAGAAGTTATATTTGTACTATAAATGGAAAATACAGTCCTGCCTAAAAAAGGAGATAGAACCTGAAATATTTTAAACTGTTGTCAGAACATTTGCAGAAGAAACAACTCACTTGATAACAATTTTAGGCTTTCATACTGAAAATGCCCATTTTACAAACTCAAATACAAAGTGTGTGGTTATAAATGTTTCCCTGAAAAGTGTTACTGATAACATGGCAATCAAATTGCTCAAGATGGGAACTCCTCTCTTTGGGACCTGAGGTTTATAGGCATGCTCTGTTCTAATGGTCTGCTTTAGAAAAACAACTGTCACAGACATTTGAAATTGTAGGATACAGTCATAAATTGCTTTTAAAGAAATAGATGGTTTCCTACTAGGTCCTATTAGGAAAGAAAAATAAATTTTTTGAACACTATATGTCATATGCCATAAGCATAGATTCCCTGGAGAACAAAAACAGCTTTATGCTATACCTGTAAATACCTTCAAATTCCTCATGCACAGAATAAGTTGGAAAATAAGAAATAATATTTAAATATGGTTTTACTTATCCTTTCCAATATTTCTGTTAGAGAAAGTCAAATAAAAAAGAAACCTTAAACCTGTATTTTCTTTATAATTTGTCCTGATTAATAAGATACTGTATTTTTCAGATATATCATCATGAATTTTCAAGTAATGATACAGTTTAGTATGATAGGTTATGCTTACTGTGAGTTCTAACAAAGCTCTGAAAAAGTTGCAATAGTTTATACTTTATTATGTCTTTTTCAAACTTACCTTTTCTTGATTTCATGATGTCTTCTATCAGAATATATTTCATCAACTCAAGATCATAAATGTTTAAATTGCATACAAAGTTATTGATTATTGTCTTAATAATTTTAGTAATTCACTTTCTCCTCAACTTGATGGTTCAAATACTGTGAGCTTCTTGCCACAAAAGGATATGAATGAAGACAAAAGTTACTGTAATTCGTTGAATTTCTCCAAAACTAGAAGACAATTATTTCTTCCCCCATAGATTCAAAAGATTTTTATTTATATCAAAATAATAGTTTTAATTTCTTCTATTAAAAATGTTAGTTAGCTATTTCCAGATGCCAAGTTGGTGCTATGTTGGTCATGTTTTTTTTCATGAAGCAAATGTATGTAGAGAATATAAAGTCTAAACAGTTTATACCTTCAACTGGAATTCACCGAAAAAAAATAAGTGATTAATAAGGAAATATATATTTTCTTTTTTTCTTTTTTTATTTTTTTTTATTTTTTATTTTTTAATATATGAAATTTACTGTCAAATTGGTTTCCATACAACACCCAGTGCTCATCCCAAAAGGTGCCCTCCTCAAGGAAATATATATTTTCTACTCAACATTTATCTCAATAGAAAAATGAGTATTTAATACCATTTAACATCTGTTTTGACATTTTTATAATAACAAGTCCTGTGAATATTTATCTTATAATGATTAATATCACATAGTATGTACATTGATGGAAGTCTCATGATAAGCTAAGAGATTTTTAGAAATTGAACATTAAACAGAATGTCTTTTTTTTTTACTGCATCTTAATGACAATTGGTCATAACTAAGAGTGATGCTTAGAAAATTTTTTTGAAAAAATTATAATGTGTATGACTTAATAATTATAACATGAAAATCACCTTTAGAGAGAAAATATAGATGTATTTTACAAAACTCACGCATCATTCTTAAACTAAAAAAAGGCAACTAACTGGAATTTAAATAAAAACATTAAAAAAAGCCAAAAACTTCATAAGGATTTTAATATGTTTTCTTTTCAATAAACTTGCAAACTTACATAAATTGCATTTTGTTTTCTGCCTCCTGAGGTTATTATCTAAGAAATTTGCCTATTTAAATGATTTCCTTAAATACCAAAATGAAGTAAGTGGAGACTACTTTATACATAATTATTTTAAATCATAATTTGGAATTTGTATATTTGATAACCAAAATAGAATTACATGTCTACATATGTATTCACCCCAAAAAAGGACCATCTTTTGTGTTTTATCTGAGTATTAACACTGTTATACTTATTCTCCTTCCCAAAAAATCATTCTATAATCAGATTTAAAATAAAGTTAGTTTCTTAGTTCAAGTCTCAAGGCTAACCTTCTAAAATATGCTAAAAAATATTTCTGAACCAGTATAATATCTGCCCTCAATAGGTCTAGTTGTTTGTATATACCCTTGCACATTCTGTTTGAGTGGGAAAAGTGCCATTGAGAATAAAATCAAAAGATCAAGCTTTCTGTGCTTCCTTGAGTAACAACTACTCAGGGAGAAGAACAGAGAAGCATTTAGCATGCTTTGTTCAAACTAGAAGATTCTAGCTGGTGCCTGCCTCCCCAGATTAGGAAAGCAGCTGGGGAAACTTATAAAATAAAGCTCGAGTATCAGCCCTGGCTGGAAGCCAAGACAGAGAAGCTGTGCACCCAGAAGGCTAATTCTTTCTGGGCTGAAATTCATTGATAATTCATTCTGTTTAAAGTCTAACCTGAAGTGTAACTTTTTTCTCTTGTACAAACTATAGGATATTAAAGAACAAATATGCTTTTTGACTAGTCTAAAATTTTAAAGTAACAAAGTTTACTTCTTTATAAAGTTTGCTCTAATGAAAAATGTAAATAAACCTAGCAGAAGCTCCTATAAAATACAGTTTATACCTAAGAGCAGAAAAGGAAATAAAAATGAGATGCATATCTTAGTAATGGCAGAGTGATCAGAGATGCCACATATGGATATATGTCCAAAGGAAGAAGTGGGAGTATTTATGAAAGTAACCGACTTAGTAAAATTCACAACAGAAGGTGACGTACTAAAACTGTTGTAGTATATACCTTGTGAAGCTAGACAACAAAAAAGAAAGTTAACTCTCAGCCATCATGTACTCCAAATAACTAGGGAAGGGGGAAACCATGTTGTCTGTAGATTTATTTTAAGTTTATGAAGTGAGAGAAATGGGTCAGGTGTCAGACATAATGCTACTGCCTTTAGCCATCATTGGATAACATTTAGCCAATGTTTTCTTTAACACTTCAGGAAACTTTCAGCTATGCTGTTATAGAGAGTGTTAAATGCATTCTTTTTTAAGTTATTTTCAGTAAGCCTCAGAAGGTAGAGGTGTCAATTACAATGGAGAACTTTTATAAATACAGTCTTATTTCCAAGTTTCCTTTATCTCAATTTTCTAAGGAATGAATGCTATCACAACCTGGGGTTGATAAACCTAAAGTTTCTTTTAGAATAATATTGAATTGTTGACAGATTGTCCCAAAGGCCAAAATAGTCTGAAAATGAAACCCAAACACATCAATGGCTTTGTACATTTCAAAACAAATAGATATTTTTTTAAATGTGAATACTGGGGCGTCCAGCTGGCCCATTTGGTAGACATGCAACTCTTGATCTTGAGGTTGTAAATTTGAGCCCCACGTTGGGTGTAGAGATTACTTAAAAATAAAATCATAAAAAAAATGTGAATAGTAACTCACTCTCCTTTTCTACAGATGAAAATGTTTTCCTGTCTAACTTGATGTATTTATTTCCTTTACCTTCTTCTAATTTGTTTATATTTATGATTGCCCATATAATTCAGGCCATGGAAAAAATTATAACAAAGCAACCTGAATATGACAAACTAAATATTACCTTTCAAGTGACTCATTAAGGAAATTTGCATATATAGACTACTTTACAAATATTTTTTCAAGAGATATACTTAAAGTGGGGCCCCTGGGTGGCTCATTCGTTCAAGCATTCGACTTTGGCTCAGGTCATGATCTAATGATTCATGGGTTCAAGCCCAGTGTTGGCCTCTGTGCTGACAGCTCAAAGCCTGAAGCCTGTTTCAGATTCTGTCTCCCTTTCTGTCTGCCTCTCTCTCTCTCTCTCTCTCTCAAAAATAAATAAACATTAAAAAAAAGAGATATACTTAAGGATACTTCATTAATACTGAATGGCAATCATGATTAATTAAGTAGTATTAAGGAAATATGTGAGAAGAAAATGAAGGTTAAAAAGACTATGTTTGAATGCTTGAGAACTTGATTTGATGATGGAATGAGGGTATTTTAGAAAACAAAAGTGATAACTCCATTTAAATTGCCAAATTAAGACTTCTGTACCAAACTCAATTTTACACTTCTAAGAAATTATTGAAAAAAAATAATTTGAAATACTTGAAAAGTTCAATAAAGAGTCAACTTTTAGTAAGCCAACACACGCACACACATACACACGCACACACACGTGCATAAACACTTCTTTTTCCTTCCAAGTTAAAAGACAGCCGCCTTTACAGACTTTCTGTATCAGATGAACTTGTGTTGTGCTTTATTTAAAATATTAAACTTCCTCATTAAAAGTCTTCAATGAAATTTATCTTCAATCATAACCTTGTGGAAGTGGAAAGTTAACTGGCCAAATTCAGTATGTTCAAGCAAAAAATAAACGTAGATCTACTTCCTTAGTTGCTATTCACTTGATCCTTTCTTCTTTTCTTTCTTTTTCTCCTTTTTCTTCTTTTTTCCCTTTCCTTCCTCTCTTTTCCTTTTCTTCCTTTCTTCTTTCTCTTCATTCTCTCCTCCCTCCCTTTTTCCTTACTTATTTCCCTTCATCCTACCTTCTGTCTATCCTTCCTTCCATCCTTCCTCCCTCCCTTCCTTCCTCCCTTTATATTTTCCTTACCTCATCTCTTCGTTTCTTTTCTCTCTTCATTTTTGTCACATAGCCTAAATGCTGTTTTGCAACGTCCAGGAGCAAACCACTCACGTTTAACATGGCAGTAATTATTTATCTAATGGCCCGGTTTGAACATGGGAGTGTGTGGGAAAAATGCATATGAAAAGTAGAGAAAATATACTGAACAATAAAAATAGGTAAGATGGGATGGGAAATTCATGTCAAAGAAGTAGTGATGTCAACCTGAAAATATTGGCTGTTCTCCCACCTAAGAATTTCCATTTAATTTACTAAATTCTTTAAGTAGTCCTTTTGCTCCCTTTCCATATACTTCCCTTTCATTGGCAGTGGAGTCTTTTTCATGCAGCAAATGCAGCTTAGTGGCAAAAGTAAAACAATAATAAATGTAAATAATCCTTATACTGATATTTTAAATCCCCATAAATCATTTTTTATATTTAGTAGTTTAAACATAGCATTCATATGCAGCCCAAAGGCTGACTGCTCTCCTAATGGAAGAAAGACAGAGAAGGGAAAGCTATTTTGCACATTAACATGCTTTGGCTTGACTCCATTCCTGAATCAGAAATTCAATTGTAGACTGCTGATCCACAGAATTTGTCATATTTCATCAGACATCTCAAAAGAGTTCTTCTCGAGGTACTGAATAGTCTTTAACACCTACGTAAAAATCATTTAAACCTCAGAAATAAATATAGCTACACTAAGAATTAATACAAGGAAAGGAAACAGATGCAGAGATGCATATGCTCTTGTGAACATGTATAAAAGTTCTAATTCTATTTATTACAGTGCAAATAATGAGAATTAAAATTTAAATTTTTTTCCTAGTCTTTCTCTAATAGTTATGTAAATCCAACTGAGATTTCACATACTATAATAAGTAAAATAAAACACAGGCAATCATTTAAAAATTGCACTTAGTAATTCAGGTATTGTGGCTCCTGATATCTCAGCCTGTGAAGCTGCTTTCTTTGGAGTAAGGAATTTCCTTAATAACCACAAAAATCATTCTCAGTTGGTCAATAGAGGTTGAACTCAATTTTGTACTTAAGTTACTCTATGTTTCCATCTGGACGTATCTTTCACCTTAAACAGAGAAAATACCTTTTCATCTTTGTTCAATAATGTTTTGTAATGATAATGATAATATTATTAGCCATTATTTTTAGGATGCACCAGACCCCCTTCAAGCTCTCATGAGGCTTATTTTCAGGGGAGGAGGTTGGGGGAAGGGAACAAGCAATAAACAAATAAAGATGCTGTGATAGAGCTATAAGTACTATGAAGATGAATTAATCAAGGTAGTGAGTTAAAGGGTGTTAGTGAAAGCCAGAGAGCTGGTCAGTAAATACTTTTCTGACAAACTGACACTCGGAAAACCTATTTAAAAGTTTCATACAAATTGATACCATTGCTTCAGTCTTATAGAAAAATGTGACGAGGAACAGCAACTTTCTGTAATATGCTAGCTGACAAGCTGAATTTTTATTCTACCAATTGACTATTATCTTCAATTCCGGGAAATTGTTCGGTAGAGTTTAGGATATGGCACACTGTTTAGTTTTACTTTCTCTGGAAAATAGACCATTAGTTTTAGAACATGCAATTCTCAACTTTCCTTCTACTCTTTACAGTCCTAAGGTATTTAAAATGTAATATGTGAGTAAATTGTCTCAAATTATTGTATTTCTCCCTACAGCTTGAAAGTTTATGTTATTATTGAAACTTCCACAGCAGAAGAGCTAGTCCCCTGCCTCATTCTCATAGATCGGTGGGTGTAAGAACCAATATTCCGAAAGATCACTCTGTTGGCTGGAACAATGAACTTATAATGAAATATAGAGGGATAAGTGTAATTATTTAATTTAAAAAATTCACCAACTACAAAAGTCCTTCAAACTCAATAAGAACCAAAAATTTTATAGAGCTAATACAATGCTAATGCAAACTTAAAATAGATTAATGAAATCATAGTACCCACGTCAAGGAAACAATGATCAGTAATCTTACTTAGCAGAGGTCTAACATCATGTGACCTATTTGCCAACCTCAGGTTCCTGCCATCTCATATTAGGAGCAGTCTTCTCTGACCTTCTTTTCCCTTCGTCTTATTACAGTACCTATTACCTGAAGGTGTAAGTACTGTACATGTATCAGTGCCCCCAGTTAACAAAATATTTTGATGGCAGGAATGCTTAGGGAGTTCTTGACCTACAGGCAAATAGCAAGCATTTGATAAATGTAAAATGTGAGACATGTTGTATGAGCAACAGTTGAAGAAACAATATTAAAAAACAAAAGACTGTTTAATAACAGTATAATTACCTATATATGTTGCAGAATTTTTTAATGAAAAGGTAATTTGTTTTATATGATACCAGTGGCCTAACATAGGAAAGATATTGGGAGGTTTCTATGCAAAATGAGGAAGAACAATAACATTAAAAAAATCAGTGAGATTCCAGTCAAAGCAATCACCACAGGTTAGAGTGCTACTTATCCAGAAGACATCTGTGGAAGGTATTTCTACCTTGAGTAGGAAATGGTCACCAAGGTTTCTTATGTTTCTCATTGTGTAATTATAAATAGGAGTATAGGTGAAGATTTTACAGTGGTCATGCTGCCCACCAAAAACAAGCTCTAGCAGTTGGTTAGAAAACTGGTTAACAAATTTCAAGTAAATAATGATTGAGTAATATTACGTAGCAGGAATGTATTACAGAGGGCATTCTCTAGAATGTAAAAGCAACTTTCCACAAAAGGGTAATTTTACAAGGTGTATAATCTGTTGAAGATAATAAAATAATAAATAAGTGTCAGATTGATTTTTAAAACTTTAAACATATTGGTTTTGCTACTCCTTTGAGACAATCCAAAAAAGAAAATTTCTGAAGATTAGATGCATGAGTAAGAAAGATACTTCTAGCTTCTATAAACTTCTAAATAAAGAATATAGAGAT
This sequence comes from Panthera uncia, assembly GCF_023721935.1. NCBI lineage: Eukaryota > Metazoa > Chordata > Mammalia > Carnivora > Felidae > Panthera > Panthera uncia. The sequence continues at coordinate 94,683,798 of NC_064811.1, read as the reverse complement.
GGTTTGGCTGAGTTGTGAAATGTAAGCCTTGCAAGAGAAGAGTTGCAATCACGTAAACAAATGTGAATTGATTTAAAGATGCCATAGCATTACAACATAATAGAAGGCAGGAGGTAATGTTGAATTCCACCAAAGCTGGATTCTAATTCTAGCTTTGCCCTCATGTGTAATATAACCTTGAAAAATCTTATTAACTCTTCTGTGCCTCTGATTCATGATCTGTGAATGGAGGTAATAATACCTACTTCATAGAATTGCTGGAAAAGCTAAATGTGATAATAAATATAAAGTTCCTATTACAAAGTTGGAAACATGAGAGGTGTTAATTTAATGGAATTAAGTATTAATTACATGCATCAGTACTCTGACTTTGGCCTGCAAGGTAACATTTTGCACCGATTTAAAGCAACCCCTGAGTGATGAGTATTGACTATTTCCAATCCCCTTCACTTAAAAGTAATGATCTAAATCACCTTTTTGTACTATCTCTACTGTATTTTTATTATACATTTGAATATTAATAGTATTAAATGTAACTAAAGGATCAAACATTATTGACTGACATTTCAGTCTGATTCATCATAGTTCAAAAATTAAATGACATTCAGGTATCTTAAGGAAAACAGACTATAAACCAGAGGAAAATATTGTCAGAAAAAAGTGCTAAGTAGTTTATCTTCATTTTCTGGCATGCTGGCGTAAGGAAAAATGTGGGATTAGAAGACAAGAAGGCAAAGAAAGGTTCAGAAACTGAAACTAGAGACAACTAAAACGAATACAAATGTTTGTTTCCAATTTTATCTAGTAAAACACTAAAAAAATATTTAATGTGATGTCTATATTGACACATTTTCTAGAATTATCACAAAGGTTACTTACGAATCTTTTAAAAGAAACATTCTCTTAGGCAGTGAACCAAAATAGTTCACTTAGGAAGCGTCTTTGGTATAAAATACTGGGGGTTATAAAATGTAAAACATTTTGTGGATCTTCTAAATATCTTTGGGGGAAAAAGAATGAGGAAAATGAAAAAAAAATGGTTTTGTTTTACACGTGGAAACCATGCAAACATGTAGAAACTATATTGCTACAAAATTTTACCCAATTATTTACTTCAAGTGTATTGATCAGTTTTCTAACCCAATGCTTGTATAGGATTTAGATGGGCAGAATGTTCATTCTAGAGGTTTCTCCACACCTCTTGTAGTCACACAATGAGAACACAGGATAGTTTGGTAACTACCATCTCACTCCCATTCACAGCAAGAATTGTTTCCACGGAAGTCTCTGGACAATAGATTTAACTCCTCTAAATTACTAATGTTAACTCAGACTGGGAGTAAAAAGATACAAAATTATATTTTAAGTTTTGCCATAAATGTGTTGGTGTCTCTTAAATTGACATTCAAGTTTCCATATGTAAAACTGGACAACTCCCCCTATTCTTTTTTCCCAAAGGTATTTTAAATATCAACAAAATATTTTACATTTCACAATCTCCCAGTATTTTCTGCCACATAGGCTTGCTACAAAGTGAATTATTTTGGTACAGTGCCTAGCATCATTTTAAAGCATTTGTAAGTAACGTTTGTAATAATTCTGCATTCCAGTCATCAAGTATTAAAATAGGAGCATCTCAAAAAACATTGCCTCTGACAAGTAGCAGAATGCTTGAAATCACTCCAAGTCTCTTCCTATAAGTTTTTATTAGGTTTTTTTTCCCCCAAACTTTCAGAACTGTGTATCCTGGATTAGTTTTGAGTGGGAGGAGGAAATTCTATATGGGATATATTTACATGTGACCACCCATGTTATTTCTGATTTATGGCCAAACTGATGTTTTATTCTGCAGTATCTAAAAGTTAAAATAACATAAAATATGAAGCAATTGGATAAGAAAAATAGGCACAGATTATCACTGAAATTGAATGGAGCATGTATCCCTTTGGTAAAGAATTATCTGACTGTTTTGTGCATGTAAAACTGTAAACGCTCTGAAATAAGAGAAATGCGTAAAAGATGGAAATAGTAGCTAAAAGATTTATAAAATCTACAGTTAGGAAATAAATAATCAAAATAAAAATGATCAAGATTTCCATTTCAGTAGAGTTCTTTAGAAGTCTTGTGCATGGCAATGAAATTCTATTTCTTACTATTTAGGGTACCAATGCAGAACAGTGGCAATAGGGGAGATTAGAATAAATCAGAAAAGGTGGGTTCACTGGGGTGCCAGGATGGCTCAGTTTGGTAAGCATCTAACTCTGATTTCAGCTCAGATCATGATCTCATGGTTGTAAGATCGAGCCCTGTATGGGGCTCCATGCTGGTCATGGAGTCTGCTTGAGATTCTCTCTCGCCCTCTCCCTCTACTTCTCCTCCCCTTAAAAAAATGTGGGTTCACATTAGCTGTGTGATACTGGACAAGTTTGACTTATATGCATTAAATTCTCCATTAGTTCATTCATTGAATAGAGTCCATATGAAAAGAGTTTATTTTTTATAACAAGAAGCTCAAAGTCAGTAGTATATAAGTTTACACAGGTAATATCCTGATAGATAAAATAATGGAAAAACAATCCTCACTAAAACTCCCTATAAACTACATAATAGACAGCAGTTATACTGCCCCAAACCAATCTAATTTTCTTCAGGCATTTATGTATTTACTTGACTACATTGGGAGTCTCTAGATAAGAAAGTCGGTGGTATAGAAATGATTGATGAGATAAATGAATTTTAAGACATAGTAATCTTTTGTTACTTCTAATGCAGGCAAATTCTATTGATAGTGATCAAGTGATAGCTTGCCTAAATTAAGTAAGAGAATAATTAAAATATTAAAAGTATATCTTCTAAGAAATGCTAGACATTAATATAACTTATGAATATAAGTGTAGTACTATTAGTAACTCATTACATTTGGAGACAATATAATTTTTATAATTTATAGTTTAATAGATTCCTTTCTGATTTCTTGAAGTTAAACTTCAATGTTAAATATTAGGCAAAATTATTTTTCTTTCTCTGTTACTAGTAGTAGCTCAAGAAGTACATTTCTACATTGTGGTTTCATTCATTCATCTCTATATATTATATAGATATAAGATATGAGGACTGTAAGAATATGAGGGCTAAGTGAGCATTTTATGTTTCATGGATAACTGCTTCCATGATTTTCTGCTGATACATTTAATAAGGATGCCAATCAATACTAAATATAATCATGTTTTTTTAAAAAATGATTATTGAACTAAACCAAAGGAATTATCAGTTGATAGCAGTCATTTTATTGCTGCTGGCTATAATTTGATTTCACTAAAATGTATAGAGAAAAGCACAGAAAATGAACATTCCATTAGGATTCTAAGGGCAAAATTAGTCATCACTTCCCTGCCTGGTCCTGGATCTTGGTTTTCTCCTCTCTTTCAAATCTCTCTTTCCTCCTCAAAATCCAAATACCTCATTTATCAATGATTAAAATAACCCTAACCCTAAACCTTCTCTAGGTACTTTCCTAATGACTTCAGTCCACAGGACTCATTCCTTTTTCAAAAATCTCACAGCATATCCTTAGAGTTCTTTCTTGCTAATAAGCATATGAACTCTTTAACCGTTTACTTTTTGTTTGTTTGTTTGTTTGTTTGTTTTTTACTTGCAGGTATTCTCAATTCTTTCATCACCTACTTCATTCTCAACTCACTTTTACTTGAGTTCATTATACCACTGGGCGTTTGCTACGGTCACCAAAGCCAAGGTCAATTTTCAGTTGTATTTCTTGAATTAAAAATAGCATTCAGTTCTTGCTCAGAAAAATTTGTTTCCCTTTGCTTGTAGCTTCCATGGCTCTCTCCCACTAACCACCTTTTTGCAGTTTAAGGATTTTAATGATGTACTTCTATCATTTTATGGTACACACTGTTTCTTAGCTTTCTCACTTGATATCCTAGCTTTTCCTACTCCGTAACTTACAATTCTAGCACAGACCTTAAATTCCACTCCAATACATTTGGCAGCCTAGGGGACATTCCTTTTGAATATCTCACAGACCTTTCAAAAATAATATATTACATTCTACTCGTTTTGTCTTCCCACATCTCCTCTACCATATACATTTGTACTTTCCCTGTTTTTGTACTTACTGTGCTTTTTACTCAAATGTGTCACAGAATAGATGTTCACTGCTTTTGAAGAGCAGAAGTAGTGTTTGTCAGGTGGATAGTCCATCTGGCACTAGATAAGCATTCAAAAAATATTGAATGAATTACTGAAAGCCCGATGTGTTTGAGTAGTTTTTACCCCTCTAGATCCATTCAATCACCAAATTGTAACACTTCTGTTTCTTATGTGACAGGATAAAAATGATTCATAGGAGAGCATTCACAACTTTGTCCTTCTAACAAACAGTATAAAACACTCATAGTTTCCATTTCCCCTTTAAAGAAAAGGATACCTTACTTTTTGAGTGTGAAGAGATTAAGGAGGGGAGAGAAGAAAAAGGACTGAAGCAGGTGGCAGAAATAAAATTTTGTTATATGAGGATTTCCACAGTAGCTTTGGGGTACGGGGGAAATGGAGAGTAGAGAAACTGACATTTTAGAAATGCCATTTTGTTTTATGAATTGTAACTCTTTAATGTTGTTTAGAAAATGTGAGTAAATAAAATTCCTTTCAAATTAATTATTGTGGCTCTTATATTGTGCTTCTTAAATGATTCCAACAATGATACCCATGGGGGGCTACACAGTTAAGGAGCTAGAAAGTTATACATAAACATTTTGAAACTTGTTTTACTTTAAAATTTTTCACCTTACACTTTAGAGCAGTTTTAGGTATGCCCACACGTGCATAAACACATGCTAGCCTCCTCCACCACCAGCATTCCTTACAATTGGTGAACCTATATTGGCATGTCGTTATTACCCAAAGTCCATAGTTTACATTAGGGTTTACTCTTGGTGTTGTACATTTTCTGGAGTTTGACAAAGATATCCACTGTTACAGGGGCGCCTGGGTGGCGCAGTCGGTTAAGCGTCCGACTTCAGCCAGGTCACGATCTCACGGTCCGTGAGTTCGAGCCCCGCGTCAGGCTCTGGGCTGATGGCTCGGAGCCTGGAGCCTGTTTCCGATTCTGTGTCTCCCTCTCTCTCTGCCCCTCCCCCGTTCATGCTCTGTCTCTCTCTGTCTCAAAAATAAATAAAAAAAAAAACGTTGAAAAAAAAAATTAAAAAAAAAAAAAAAGATATCCACTGTTACAGTATCATATGGGATAGTTTTACTCCCTTAAAGATTCTCTGTGCTCCACCTATTCATCCCGCCCCACCATCTCCCAAACCCCTGACAACTACTGGCCTTTTTACTGAGTCTATAGTTTTGCCTTTCCAGATGTTATGTACTTGGAATTATACAGTCTACAGTCATTTCAGATTGGCTTCTTTCATTTGGTTATATGCATTTTTTATTTCTTCATATATATTTGTGGCTTGATAGCTCTTGTCTTTTAGCAGTAAATAATATTCTATTTTACACATGTACCAAAATTTATCCATTTACTTACTGAAGGACATCTTGGTTGTTTCCAAGTTTTGGCAACTATGAATAAAGATACCATAAACAGCAGTGTGTAGGTATTTGTGTGTCCATAAAGTTTAAACTCTTTCGGGCAAGTAACAAGGAGCTTAATTGCTGGATTGTATGTTCAGCTTTGTAAGAAACTGTCAAAGTATATTTCAAAGTAGCTATACCATTTTGCATTGCCACCAGCAATGAGTAAGAGTTCGTTTTGCTCCACATCTTTCCCAGCATTTCTTATTTTCACTGCTCTGGATTTTCGCTATTCTAATACATGTGTAATGGTAGCCTATTGTTATTTTAATTTGAAATTCCCTAATGACATATGATGAGGAGTATCTTTTTACTGCTTATTTGTCATCTGTATATATTCTTTCATGAGGTATCTGTTCAAGTCTTGGGCTCACTTTTTAATCAGGTTATTCATTTCCTTATTGCCGAGTTTCAAGAATCTTTATATATTTCGATAATCGTCCTTTATCAGATATGTCTGTTGCAAGTATTTTCTTTTGTAGCTTGTCTCTTTATTCTTTTAACGTGTCTTTCCTGGAGATTTTGTTTTATTTTATTTTAATTTTAATTTTAATGAAGTCCAATTTATTTTTCTTTCATGTATTGTACCTTTCTTGTATCTAAAAAGTCATCACCAAAGCCAAAATCTTCTAGATCTTCTCCTGTTATCTTCCAGGAGTTTTATAGCTTTTTGTTTGTTTGTTTGTTTGTTTTACATTTGTGATTCATTTTTATTTTTAGGAGTGTAAGTTCTGTGTATAGTTTTTTTTATATGAACTATATTAAATTGACTTTGCCACTTTGTCAAAGATCAGTTGACTGTCCTTTGAGGTTTATTTCTGTGTTCTCTATTCTGTCCATTGATCTATTTGTATATTCTTTTGCCAGTACCACACTGTCTTGGCTTTTGTAGCTTAATAGTAAAATGTAAAGTTTTTTAATGTTAGTCTTCCTTTGTTCTCCTTCAGTATTATGTTGGCTATTTTGAATTTTGCTCTCCATATGAACTTTGCTTAACCTATTTCTACTTTCTTAAGTCTTCATCTGAACTACTGTAATAAATTCTTAACTGGTCTTCTGTCTCATGGCTCCAATCTGTGTCTTATACTCTCAAAACAAACAAACAAAGTTTCTAGAAGACAGCATTTACCATGCGAGTCTTGAAATTAAAGTATTTCAATAGATTCCAATATTTAAGTCAATTTAAAATCCTTATCATTTTTATAAGACCTTTTTATTTTCTGATACCTGTCTTTTCAATTCAGTTACCTGCTGCTCTCTTTTTTTAATGTTTATTTATGTATTTTTGAGAGAGATAAAGAGAAATAGTAGGGGAGGGACAGAGAGAGAAGGAGACAGAGAATCCCAAGCAGGCTTTGCACTGTTAGATCAGAGCCTGACATGGGGCTCGAACTCAACAACCATGAGATCATGACCTGAGATGAAATCAAGAGTCGCCACTTAACCAACTGAACCACCCAGATGTACCTCCCGCCACTCTCTTTTAAAAGTGTGACATAGATATTGAGAATAGAAATGAAAACAATAGAATAAAATCTCTGATTCAAATGCTAACTTCCAGTGAAACTGATAGATAAGAAAAAAATATGATTTACATAGTATAATGGATTGTTAAAATCACACACACACACACACAAGGAGTTAGGAAGTGCTGGCAGAGAGCTTGCAATTTTGTACTGGGAGGTCAGAAGAGGATATACTGAAATATTACATTTAAGGAGAACATAAAGAAATGACATTATATGCTATGTTTATATCTGGACAAGTATTTAAAACAGAGGAAACAGCAAGTGCAAAAGCCCCAGAGTAGCTATCTGAAGAGCACAGCATGTTCAAACATTAACAAGGCCAATGATATTGGAGAGAATTAAGTGAAAGATAAGGGGTAGATTAGGTAGAATTATGTAGAACATTCTGTAGATTTGGCTCTTTTAGTGAAATGAGAGAGCCACTGTGGGGGTGGGGAGTTGGTCATAGGACAGACCCAACTTAATATTTATACTGTAAAATTATTCCTCTGGCCACTGTATTGGAAAAAATGATGTGGAGAAATGGCAGAGGCAGAAATCAATTAGGAAGATAATTCAGTAAGCCAGTGGAGATATAACGCTATTTTGAACTATGGTGATAGCTGAGATAGCATGTGTTCAGATTCTATATATAGGTAAATAGGTACAGCCAATGGATTGAATGTCTAGGGGGTCTGGTGGGAAAGAGAGGAATCAATGACTAACTCTAAGGAGTGTGTGTGTGTGTGTTTGTGTGTGTGTGTATCCCCAAGCAGATAAATAATGGAACTAACATTGATGACTTGGGGAAATTGTGAGTGGAATCAGGATAGGGTTATGGAAAATATCAGGCAATCACATTTGGTCTCATTTAAATTTGAAATGTCCATTAAATTTCCAAGTGGAAATACAAAATAGGTGGTTGAATATACAAATAGGAACAAGTAAAAGATTTACCTGGAGATGTAAATTTTGTAGTCAGCTTATAGATAGTGTTTAAAACCATGACGCAGTGTGAGGTCACCAAAGAAGTGAATGTAAATAGAAATGAAAAGAAGTCCAAGACTAAGCCCTGCAGAACTCCACATTTGGAGGATAGGAAGATGGGAAGGAACTTGAAAATGTGACTAAGAAGTCATGGAAAAACAAAAATCCATGATTTCCTGGAAGTTGGATAAAGATGGTTTCTGTGTGAATGAGGGAATAATTAATGATGCAAAATACTTCTGATAGGTAAAGTAAGATGAAGAGTGAGAATTGAAAATTGGGTCTCTCAACATGGAATTTACTGTGCGGTTTTGATGAAATGGTGAGGGTGAACCTGATTGGAGCAGACTCCAAGGGGGTGAGGGGAAGCATAAATATTCCATAGACAAGGAAAAAAAATGTGTGTGTGTGTGTGTGTGTGTAGTGACCACATGAAACAGAAAAATATTACTGTAGTGATGTCTTCAAGGAGTGGGTGATAAAGCCTGGAACTAGTGCACAAGTCAATGATAGTCCTTATCCAGAGTGGATAATTCATCCAGTAGAGAACATCTACTCACATGAGTAGGTGCGGTACCAGGAAATTACAGAAATTCTATGCTTGCTACTGTGTTCTCTGTGAAATAGAAATCAAGATCATCAGCTGAGAGTGAGGGAAAGAAAAGAAATGTTCGAAGTTTGAAGAGAGAGGAAAAGGGTACATGATAAGTCATCTAGGAGAAGGAATAGTTAATGAAGAAAATATAGCAAGATTGCCAGCATCATTAAAGACCCTCTGGAAACCATTGATTATAAATTTAAAAAGAGAATAATCAGTTTGGTGATGTTCCATTCATCTTCAGAGTTGCAGGCACACAAATGGTAGATTGTGGGATTTGGCCAGTGTTGTTTAGACAAATGTGCATCATAAAACAAGAAAGGATAAAAAGGTTTGAGTATATGAAATAAAATGAATATAATAATTGGTTAGAGAATTTAAACTGGGTGAGAAGGAGTGTAAGGCCATGAGAGAGAGAGAGAGAGAGAGAGAGAGAGAGAGAGAGTGAGTAAGTAAAAAGTGAAAGGATCACAGCTGAAAGATGCTAAGAGTTTGAAACATTGTTGCAGTCGGGGTGATAGGTTCAGGATGTCTATCCTGGTCAGCTGGACCATGGTCTCTTTGAAGGCACTAGGGAAGGATCTGTTCCAGTCCTCTCTCCTGACTCTTGGCAGTTCCTTGGCTTGTGGCAGCATCATTGCAAACTTCAGATGCCATTCTCCCTGTGCCCATGTCTCTATTGAATTTCCCCATTTTGTAAGGACACCGTCATATTGGTTTAGAGATCTACTATACTTCAGTATTACCTTATCTTAACTAATTATATCTGTAATAACTTTATTTTCAAATAAGGTTACATTGTGAGGTACAAGGATCTAAAATTTCAATATGCAAATTTTAGGGGGACACAAGTCAACCTATAGGATCTACTCTCTACTTTGTCATGCTATTTCTTTTTTTGTAACTATGGTGAATAAATATTTTGTTTAGAAATTTTACATCTCATATTTGTGGATTACATTGCCCATACTTTCCATTTTTGTATTATCCCTTTATTATTATTATCCCTTATTAATTTTGTATTAACCCTTTATTAGTTAGTACTATCAAGGTTATAGTAGCTTCATAAAATTGACAGGTATTGCCCTTTTTTTCATTTCTTTTAAAAAATGATTGTGTATGATTGGAATTATTTATTCCTTGAAACTTTGATAGGACTTTCTGGTAAAGGAATCTGAGTGGAGTTTTCTTTATGGAAATTTTTTAACTGTTAATTCAAAATCTTGCATTTTGCATTATTCATTTTGAGGCTTTTTGAAAATTTTTTTTCAAGTGTTTTATGTAAATTCCACTTACCATTCAGTGTAATATTAGTTTCAGGTATAGAATTTAGTGATTCATCATTTATATAAAACACTCAGTGCACATCACAAGTGCACTCTTACTCCCCATTACCTATTTCAGCCTTCCTCCAACCCACCATTTCCTCTGAAAATAATCAGTTTTTTCTCTGTAGTTAAAGGTCTAGGAGCACCTGGGTGGCTTAGTTAGTTAAGCGTCTCACTCTTGATATCAGCTCAGGTCATAATCTCACAGTTGCAAGAACCAGCCACACCATGGGTTTCACGCTGGGCATGGAGCCTGCTTAAGATTCTCTCTCTCCTCTCCCTCTTCCCTCACCCCCAAAAATGAGTCTGTTTCTTGGTTTTCCTCTCTTTTCCCTCCTACCATGTTCATTTGTTTTGTTTCTTAAATTTCACATATGAGTGAAATCATATGGTATCTGTCTCTCTGTCTTATTTTACTTAGCATAATACTCTCTAGCTCCATCCACATCATGGCAAATAGCAAGATTTCATTCTTTTTTATGGCTGAGTAATATTCCATCATGGAGATGTCTTTTAAATCAATTTTATAAAGCTATATATTTTTTGGAAACTTTACTTAAATTTATTTAAAATAAAACTTTTTGTTATAAATTCATCAATGATTTTATTTTATATTTTTAATGACTAAGCACATGTAGTGTCTTCTTTTTTGCATTCCTATCAGGTTTGTGTAATTTACTTTTTTTTATCTTAATGTCAGCAGATGTTTGTCCATTTTATTAGCCTTTTAAAAAGAATTAGGTTTTGGCTTTATTTTTCTCTTTACTGCATTTCTTATCTGATTACTTTCTGCTCATTTTTGTTGTCTGTCTTTCTTCTATGTTTGTTACTATTTTAGTTGTCATTTTCTAGCTTCTTGAGAGGAATGTTTACCTTATTAACTTATTAATTTTCATACTTTTCTCTTTTCAAGTATATGCTACTTAGGCTTTAAATTTCTCTAAACATTACAATAACTAAATCTACAAATTTTGATATATGTTATATGGGATATAATTGTAACATGATTTTTCTTTGCCATAAGTTTTTTAAGGTTATGTTTTTTTTTAATTTCAAATGTATGAGAATTTACTAATTATTTTATTAAGTTCCTAGTAATTACACTGTGGTGATAGTATATCTCTATATGATTTTTAGTTCTTAGAAATTTGTTGAGACTTGCTTTGGGGCTCAGTATGATTAATATTTATAAATATTTCCAAATTCAGTATGTATTGTACAACTGTTGAATATCATGCTTTAAATATGTCTTTTAAGCCAAGTTTGTGAATCATGTTGTTTAGGTCTCCTTAGGTCATCTATCCAACTTTTCAAACAATTCTTAAGAAATGTTATACATTTTTCACTATGATTAGGAATTTGTAAATATCACCTTCTAGCCCTGCCTATTTCTGCTTTATACATTTAAGGCTATATTAGATGCATGAAAATTTAAATTTTAAGGATTTCCTAGCAAACTGAGACTTTTATCAATATTAAGTGATTTCTGTACTCTAGTAATTCTTTTTGCCTTAAATTTATTTTTATGATACTCACCTAGCTTTATCCGCTTTCTTTTAATTAAAATATTTCTGATACATTTTTCCAGATGTTTATTTTCACACACTCTTTTATGTGTCACTTGTAAACAACATACACTTAAATTTATTGTTTTCTTTTAAGTCAATCTGACAATCTCTATTTTTAAAAGATAATTTATTTATACTTAATGTAATTATTAATATAGAATTATGTATTTATTTTGTGTTTTCTGTTAGTCCTACCTACTCTAGCTTTCCTTTTCTCTCCTCTCCTTTATTCTTTTTCTTTAATTGAATATTTTCATACATTTCCTTTTTTCTCCTCTACTAGCTTTGAAGACATATATTATTTATTAGTTTCACTAGAAATCAGAATATGAATATTAACTTACCAAAGTCTAAGTCAGTTAATATCATGACCTTACTACATGGCACTTAGAACATTTTTATTACATTTATTACCTTTTCACTTCATTGGCCTTACTTATTTCAATTAGTTTTTGTTTTATTTTTAGTTCTATCATGATTTATTATTATACCATTTTACATACTTAAGGTCATTTAAACTAACTCACAATTTTATAAATTCTATGTTCACTCTGTTCAGCAGTTTGAATACTCATTATGTGTTTGAGAAATTCATGATCTTATGAGTTTCTACCTTTTTTTTTTTTAATTTTAACATTTATTTATTTTTGAGACAGAGAGAGACAGAGCATGAATGGGGGAGGGGCAGAGAGAGAGGGAGACACAGAATCGGAAGCAGGCTCCAGGCTCTGAGCCATCAGCCCAGAGCCCGACGCGGGGCTCGAACTCACTGACCGTGAGATCGTGACCTGAGCTGAAGTCGGATGCTTAACCGACTGAGCCACCCAGGCGCCCCGAGTTTCTACCTTTTAACTTTAGGTATCAGTTCACTATTTCCCAGCCTTTCACAGAGCCAATTAATAGAAATGCCCTAGCAGACTTTGAATCAGAAGCTGGTGAGGCGAAGAAGCAGATCCAGAAATGATTCCCTTTATCGAAGGTATTTTCATCCACAACCATGTTCCAGAGGCGTTAATAGGGTTGTCTCTTGAAGAACTGCCCACACTTCAATATTACCTGTGAAGATTGCACAATATTTGGTTATGGCCACTCTTTCAAAATGAGCCAAAATGATTGGGGGGTGTGTGTATATATGTGGGATTGTGGCCTTTTCCACAAAATAAGCAGAATGATCTGACTAAACCTAATTAAGAACTATTTTTTGGAGTGCATTTTCAATCACCCTGATGTTTGCATTCCAGTTATAGTTCGTAACATGTTACCATTTTGTTCAGTACCCATTTATGATATATTCTGTGATACTTAACATGATTTCTTAGTTCCTAAAAGTGCTTTTCTTTAACAAACTTTTAAATCAAATTGGAGAAAAATCTCAGTATGACTAGAAATAAATTGCATTATACATTTGTATATATTACTCAGGATGACTAATGTGAGGATATTTCATTGCACATACAACCTTCAAATAATCCATCATCTTTCAAATCATCTGCAAATCAGATCCTTATAAGAAGATATTCTTACATATTCTCAGGTAAATGATAAATTATAATGGAAGCACATAATGCTATAATTCTAAGATGTAACTATGAACAGAAGTTAGTGTCTAGAAATCTTCTTTGCAAATAAGTCATAATTCCATTCTAAACAGAGATTATAAGCACAATTTTAAATTATTTTGAATATAGCTCTTACATTTTATATTTCCACGTCAGAACTGAGAATTTAGAGTAAATTGGGAGATGACCTAAATCATGGTGTACACACTTCTCTTTTTTATATAAGTTTTTTATTATTCATTTTATGTTATTTCTTCACTTTTAAGATATTAAAGAGGTCATTTAAGCATATTCAAAATTTTAGAAATCATGTGTTTTTTGGGAAAATGAAATTATTGTGCAAATATGTTCGCATAATAGAGAAATGTGAAACTCTATTTTACCCTCCCCCCAAAAGCATATTTCCTTATTCCCTTAAGAAATAAAATAAATAAATTCTAGAGAAAATAGTAATTTGGAAACAATATATGGAAAAGCTGGTTTTATACACCTTTTAATTACAGATATTATTATTCTACTTCCTTAAAAAAGATTTAGATGTTAAAAGTTCACCAAAACTAGCAAGATACTAAGTAGAGGTGATATTTCATTTATCGCTTTCTTGGCAAAGCAGAAAAAAGAAGAAAAAGGAGGAAGAAGAGGAGGAAGAGGAGGAGAAGGAGAGTTATTCAATAAAAAAAAACAGAAATAAGAATTTAGAAAGAGAATCTTACAAGCAATATATTGGTTGTTTATTACAAACTGAGCAAGAAAATTGACTAAATGTATTTGATGTAGAATTATAGCATAATTGATGTTTTAATATTAAGAATCACTGGTATTTCTCTTATATCAACATTAGGATGTTTTTTTCCTGACGGAAAGTTGCCTATGAGCACTGTACTAACCTAGTTAGCACTTTCTTTTTTTTTGGTAAACTGTCAAAGGAGAGAGCAGGTGCTGTCTAGTTTTGCAATAAAAGCAAGAGCATACCGCCCTCTGGTGTTGAAAAAGCTAGGAGATCCAAAGACTGGAAACACAGAAATAATGCATTTAAAAACAAATGTCTTATTTTCTCTTTAAATAAATGTGATATACAAATATATAGTTAACATTTTGAATCCTGGAAAATAAATGCCAAATATGATTTTTAACCTATTTTTTAGACTTGGTTACAAAAAACATGTTGACTAGACAGAAAATGTTATCTTTAATATTTTACTTTTTTTGGTAATTTTAATTACATTGTTTTAATTATAGTTTTGGATGAGCATTTTAAAAGTTTAGTAAAGATAAATTAGTTATAATACTTTATTTCCTAGTATTTTTAATTACTTTGGCTTATATTATAAAAATTAGCTGTAAATTTCTTTTAATTGTTAAAAAAGTAAAGAACACAACTCTGAAGCACAGATCACTCAACTGGAAGAGGTGATTTTATAGGTCCTTTTGTAGCCAGATTCAGTGCCTAGTGAAAAATCTTTTCCATTGCCTGAAATGCAAGATGAAGGATTGACTGAAAAGTTCATAAGAAAAAGTCTTCTAGAAAATAACATAAACAGAAAGTTAATGATTGAAATTCAAAGAGAAACTTATTTATCATTGTATCCCCAAAATTATAGACTGAGACCAAGTAAATCTGGGGAACAATATACCAACATTAATATCTATAATCCAAATATCTTCAGCCCACCACTGCCTGTGGGTACAAATGTAGTCAAAGATACTAAGAGCCTACATACTACTAGCTCTTCTCTCTTGTCACACAGTCATTTCAGTGCCCTTCAGGGTCTCATCGTGATTGCCATTTGGTAGGTTCATCTTGGATTTCTGGCCTGTCACCAGTCTTCCTACCCAGAAATTACTGAATGTGTCTCAGCAAGGCCACTGCAGCAGGCACCCACCATGGAAACACTATTGTGCGTACAGAGCCATAGCTTCCAATCCCTCCGGTGCTCTGTGTGCACTAGGGTCTTCACCAAATTCTGCAAATCAACTTAGGTAAATGGTTAGAAGTGTACTTGCCACTCCCTGAATATTCAAGTTGATCACAGATGCCAGGACCTATCTCAGGGGTAGATGAAACTTTGACTTTTGAGGATCCTGCCACTCTTTTTACTACAAGTATTTTATTTGCCTTTTAGGAGCAGATAAATATGAATTTTGTGTTTTAATATTCAAATTTGGACTTATCAGACACAATTGATACATCATTATATTCTAGTTATAAGTAAATTTAAAGATAATTTGGTTGTAATTGATTTTCTAATTTTCAAAACCTTAGATGTGAAGTCTCAGATTCCTGTTCTAATAGAACTATTATAAATATTATAACATGGAATATCAATTTAACTGAATTAGGATTATTAAAATTCTATGCATCTAATTTAGTATTGGGTTATGCTTGAGGGTAGAGGGAGGAGTTTAGTGTGAAAAGATAATATACAGACTAGGCTACTGAAAATTTACCCACAATCATCTTGGGAAGAAACATAGATCAATAAAAATGTAAAGGTATCACAAAAAAGATAGGGAGAACTTGCTCTTCTGATATTTAAATATTATTGGGAAAAATATTGCCAGCGACCAGCGTAAACAAGGAAGACTTATTATTCACCAGATTAATGAATTTTAGAGTTTAAAGCAACTTAATGTTAGCAAACTCACCCCCTTTTAAAATTTTCTATTTACATTTTTGGTAATATTTTTATATAGTACATTCTTTATATAAAAGTAGTACATTGTTCTTATAGTAAATTCAAATGATACAGAAAAGTATAAGAAATACAGAGATGATCAACCTTTTGATGAGCATTCTTTTAAATCTTCCTTGATGAATGGATACATGAAAATCAAAAGATAAACAATTATGTTAGGTTTCTTTATTTTTCTAATGAAGAAACTGAAGCTCAGACTTGTTCTTCTACCTGTACTTTCCTGGAGAAAATAGCATTTTCTGTGCACTTTCTTGTAAAATCTAGTTTTACCAAGAACCCTGCTAATTCAATTGTGCCAGAACCTCCCACCTTCAATCTCTGATCACCTTTGATATATAATTCCTCATCTTCCATCATCCCCCAAATGATGTCTGAGCACTGTGGCATATCTTAAGCAAGAATCCTTTTAGGTGGATTTAGCCAGAACCCCTCCTTACTCACTTAATTTTCTACTCACTGACCTCTACCCTATCCCTTGGCTATAAATCCCCACTCACCCATGCTGTATTGAGTTGAGCCCAATCTCTTTACCCCACTATAAAACTGCTGTCTTTCTTATACCTGTCATAATAGTCCTGAATAAAGTTGATCTTACCTCTTCACAAGTATTGAATATTTTGTTCTTTAAATGTGCTATACAAAGTGGTCTACAAAGTGCTGTAGATTCCATGCTGAATAAATCACAGTCCCTGGCTTCATGAAGTTCATGGATAATTAGATTGAAATATCCTGTGATAGAGGCTATCCTAGGATAGCACATTGGAGACATACTCATCTAAACTAGCTTTTGCAAGGTCAGGAGTGATTTTTCTTGGAATAGTTTTATCTAACTTGAATTTGTTAAAATGAGTAAGAGCTGACTAGATTTAGATATGGCAGAGACAACATTGGTCAATCCAGAACTACAAATTGTTCAACATGTAAAGTGTGGGAATGACAAGATAAATGGATTTTGTAAGAGAAACTCTTTCAAAAAGCTTGACTATAAAGGTAAAGAAATATATTAAGGCAGTTGCTTGGGTTGGGGTGATGTAGCTGTGGTAAAACATTTTATGAAGATGTGAGTTAAACTTTTTAAGAAAATTATACCTGGAGTCTCAAACTAAAATAAATATGGGGCCAAACATGTAGACTAAGAGTAGCAAGCAAATGGTGGAGACTAAAATCATTCAGATATCAAAATATTGTTAAGTACCAAACAAAACATATGTAGATATTTTTACGGTCATTACTAAGAAATGATTGCCCCCAGATTTTAACTAAGTCCTCATAAAAGAGAGGTAGAAGTTCTAGAAAAGAGGCAGGGGAGAAAAAGTTTGTCTTTACAAGAAATACCCATTTTCCATGCATCAGGAAGCAAATAAGTAAGGTGAAAATTTCTTAGGTGTGAGAAATATTGATGGCAGTCAACTCGGCTCCCAAGGTGATGTTCAGCTAGTTCAACCCTCATTTTCTATTTTCATGTAAAGGAAAATAGAGTTAGATAGTGGGGCTATCAGGCTTAGAAATTATTGAAATTCTCAAAATATGTCTAGGAATGGAAATGAAAAAACAATAATGGATACAAGAAGGGTTTCATCATTTCCCTTTTATTGTAACTAGTTATGTTATAATTTTAAGTAATACCATAGGATAAAATTACTTTTTGTATAATCACAACCACATAAAAACATATATAAACAAATACAGCTACATAAAAACTACATAAAAACAAATTACGTATAGAGAAACAACTAGAAATACATGAAGTTTTTGTTAACAAATGTTTGCAAATTTTCATGCTTTTGTAGTAGAAATATACATAATTTTGCAAAGAAAAAACTTAGTGTCAGTTTTTAAAAACATTTTTAACATCTCCTTTGTAGATGAGACAATTTCCAGAAAAAGAGTTGAGAGAAAATTGTTCATAAGACTATATCTAAACAAGGAAGCATACCATATATTTCATTTCTTCAGTCATCTTTTTAGTTCCCTCATAAATTGCTTATTTGGAATGAGAAGAAAATGGAAATAGAAAATGGAAACGTTGTTACATAGATCGCTGTTTAATGCTCATACTCATCACATTAAATCTAATTTGCAAAAAAGTTAAACTGTTAAGGGTAAAAGTTAAGAAGTTAAAGGTAACTTTAAAACCATCCAGTGTCAAGACAGGGAAAAAAAGAGAAAAATTTTCTGGAAATGAAAGGAAGATAATAAATAAACAGGAGAAATTAAGAATAGATGAAAATAAAAGAACTTAGGTATTTTTTATGATGATATGAGCTACCGTTGAATTTGCAGATATACCTGGAAAATATTAGACTGTTAATAAAGGTTAATACATTTATATGTTGAATGGATGCTGGATGAATGCCTCCCCTATGGGAGAAAATAGTAGCATATCCAAAATGGAACTGAATTTTAGACACCCCAGCTGGTCCTACTTTAATTCTGAATATCACAGTAAACATTACCCCCAAATCTACACAAAAATGAGAGAGATGTCAAAGATCTATCTCAAAATCATCTCAAGGTCCTAAGGGAATTGTTTGAATTTTAGAGTTCCTTTGAACAAATACAGGCATTCAAAGGTGTTTAATGCTATTTAATTCTGGATTATACCTTCTGGAGATGTTGTTATTTCATTGGTGTTAAAGGCAAAATTTGATGATGAAATCTTGACTATAAGAACAAATACAGAGTTCTATGCAATGATTCATTTACTAGATCTCTCCACTTGGTCACAAATAGCATTTCTGCTACTTATTTGTAAGTTTTAAATGCCAAAGAGAAAAAAATATCCAATTAGTGTTTTCCTTCTTCTCAAAGTTCTTATGTTTTTCTAATAAACAAGATAAATATATAGATATTTGCATTTTTATTTTAATAAAAGTGAACTCTTCCTTTTGAAAAATCATGTTGTTTTTCTGCTCTAGAAAACAAGACCTATGAAAATGGTAAATAGGCACTATATATATATATATCTCCAGGAAATGGTGATAAAAGAAATCGCCTGACATTTACTCTTCTATTTACTGAGTTGCTTTCATAATCTTTTGAAGTGTGAATATAGCTGATAGCTCAGAGCTATGTACCTAGTATAATATTATTTTACAATATAATATGGTGGTAGTAATGTTATCATTATGTTGGAAATGACACTTTTAAGAGTGTGTACTGATAAAAACGCACACTTTGGGGACTAAAATAAATTTATATTATGTCACTGAAATCAAGAAAATATGAAGTGTATAAAAGTTCAGTAACAGTCACTGGTTATAAGAGTAGAAAAAATCATTATTTCAGAAAATCATAAACTAAGCATACTATTTTTATTTTGATTAAATATAACAATTACTCATCATGCAGTACCTTCATTTTGAAAAAGTTGTATACATAGGTATGGTTGTTGAAGCCTGGACGCTAAAAGGAGCTCCAAGGGATCAAACCATGTGATATCCACCAATTCTTAGTCTCAAATTCTGTTGAATAATAATGGATATTTTTAGAAAGCACTCAGAATCTTAAGAGACTAAATCCATCTTTGGCTAAAGCCTCTATGATATTTATTATTCTCTTAAAACCAGGTTAAATAATTTGAATTAGCTGTGCCTTCTGGAGTAGTGTTTTTCAAGAATCTTTTACTCTGACCCAGAAAAGAAATCACCCCATTGGGATTCAAAAACACATAAAATATATACATACAAAGCTAACAAACTCATGTTTCCTAAAGCGCTACTTACCCTCACTACATGAAGTACATCAATATTTTTATTTTGGTCTATTTCATTGCCATTTATGTGTTGGTGAATTATAATTTTGGGAAAAATGCATCTGTCTTGAAAGATGATTATAAATTTTGGAATTCTCCCTAAGAGAGTGTGAGGGCCATCAATACATGGGAATAAATGGTTAAATGTTTACATATCACAATTTTAATTAAAACCATTGCTTTATTAATATGAAATATAAACTAATTCTTTATAATATTCCTAAGATAAAAGAAAGAACTCAAGAAGCATATGAAAATGAGATACTTGGTAAAATATGCCCTCCCACCCCATGTATCATGAAAAGTCAAAGTTGAATTATTCCAAATTCTTCAGTCATCTCAGCTTACAACACAGTTTCTTTTGTGCTAATCCAGTTCTCTTCTAGATTGTTTTCTGCCTTTTGGGTAGATATTTCTGGCTTTGAATATCTGAAATAAATTCAGATGAAATATTCAAATTTAAATAAAACTTGCTGATATCTGTGTTAAATTATTGTTATACTAACAGTTAAATTCTTGGTCTCATCTAACTTGGTTTTTCTCACCAGTGCAATGGTGGCATATAGAACACTGGCATCAAAAATCACCAGGAGCATGATCTCAGTCCCTTTTCTAAACCCTCTAAATCCCGAATTCCTCATTTTAAAAATAGACTAATAATGACTAACTAACAGGGTGATGAATGCAAAAAAAATGTACTATAATGACTGTCAAGAAGTAACCACTTATTAAATGCTAGTAAATATTATTGTATTTTTTTTTCAATTTCAGCTAACTTTAATGAGCCTCTGTGATCATCTGTATAGCTCATGATACCACCTTCAAAAAAGAAAAAGTCACTCATAAATTCATTGTGATTCCTAGCCCCTAGCTTACTTCTGAATTTTCTTCTTTCCAAAAAATAGCAATAACTATAATACTTTCTTCAGTTGCCTTGTTTAATAATTCCTCTACTGCTACCAGAAATTACTAGAAATTTACAATGTTTGAGAACTCTTGGTAAATGGATTTCACAAACTATTTTTTTTAAAAATCTATAAATTTTGGAAATAAGTCAAAGAACATTTTAAAAACAGATATACAAAACAATAATTTCACATTACCTAATCTTCAAAGAGAGTGAAAGATTCTGAGAGATATTTATTCCACTACTACTGAGGTGATGAGTCACATTTGGAAGGTGAAAAGAAAAGAAAAGAAGAGAAGAGAGATGAGAAGAGAAGACGAAAGAAAGAAAAAAGAAAAGAAAAAAAAAAAGAAAAGAAAAGAGAAAAGAAGAAAAAGAGAAAAGAAAAGAAGCCAGCAAGGAAGCCAGCACCTAAAAGCTTCCTTTTTTTTTCTCACCAAAGCCTGCACAGGGGTCATGCAGCTGCACTTTTTTGGGGATATGTTGTCACAAAAAATAATGAATAGGTGTCTCCAAATTTTTAAAGTAGATTTATTAGGACAGGTGAAAGGCAGATTTAGCAGACTTGGGATCAAAGCCTATTTAACTTGCTTGGTATGGTGGTTAAGGAAATGTAACCTAACAAATGCTCTTTACTTGTTCATCCATGCATTTGCCCACTCATTCTATAAGAAAAACATCATGATGTAAGGGGAAAACAGGGCAAAGAGCTCCTGCTTGTGCCTTTTGTTTCCAGCTGGTCTCAGGTTCATCCTGCACAATGCACTGGATTAAGGTAAAGTCGAAACTAGCATATCACTAAAGACTCCTTAAGAATACATGACACATATTTTTAGGATTTTGAAATAGCATTTGATGTCTTCACTATTACCCTTAAATGAATATGCCTATTTTTTATGTCTAATTTAACATCTGTCTTTTTAAAAATGATCTCAATTTTATTGACTTTTCCAAGGTTCTTAAGTTGGTGTTCCTACCCTACACTCTGCCTTGTTTTTTTTTGTTTGTTGTTTGTTTGTTTTTTCCTTTGTAAGGGACACAGCACTATATAATAAACCTACTTTTCCTCCATGTGTTTCTTCTTTATACTCACACTACTGCCACCCTCATTACACTTCTGACTCCAGATATATGGGGCAATGCTTTGTGACACCGATTGGTTGTCCTACAATTCAATTCAATCTGGCACTAACCAGAGTTATTTCAGACCCCACATGTTTAGGGCTCAGTCCTAGGACACTGCCCCTCACCTTCTGAAGATACCAATTGCAAGTTGTAGGTCCCCAGGTTTTCCACAACCACTCTGACTTTGAGACAAATCAGAGGTTCTTATGACCTCACCTTGGATTCGGATTTGATGGTTTGCTAGGAAAGTCACAAAACTTAGGGAACCACTTATTTCATTTACCAATTTACTGTATGATAAAAGATACAGATGAACAGCCATATAAAGAGATACATAAGATAAAGTATGGTAGGGTCCTAAGCGCAAGAGTTTCTGTCCCTATGGAGTTGGGGTGCATCCACATTTGTGGATATGTTCACCAACCTGGAAGCTCTCCAGATCCCAAAACCTTGGGAATTTTATGGAGGCTTCATCATGTAGGCATGATCCATTATTGACCTAGTTTCCAGTCCCTCTCCCCTTCCTGTAGGATGAGGGTGAGGCTAAAAGTTCTAAGCATCTAAACAGGGCGTGGTCTTTTTAGTGACCACCAGGAACCCACCAAGCATTGCCTCATTAGAACAAAAGATACTGCTCTCACCCAGGAAATTCCAAGAACTTTAGGAGCTCTGTGTCAGGAACCAGTGTCAAAAACCAAATATTATATCTAAAGATGCTCTTAGTGCTCTTATTATAGGAAATAACAAGTCTTTTAGGAGCTTTATGCCAGCAACAGGAGGACAGATACACATGTATGTGTGTGTATATACATATTTTTTTCTATTACTTCACAACAAGAGATTCAGGCAAATCACAGACTGCATTGCTTTGGCATCCCAAACAATGCCAAACCTCTTCTGTCTCAGGCATAGGACATAAGTAAACATCTCTGGTTTACCATCTTTTATTTTCCAGACTTCTCACTTGCACTGCCTAATTTTTGTTAGGGAAGGATAAGTGGGAGGACTGAATGGGAAGAAGGATAAGTCCTTAGGTTAAAATACACACACACACACACACACACACACACACACACGTTCACATTCAAACTCACATATCCACAATGGTGATAATATGTATCTCTCATTCTTCTAACTCTGAACATATTAATGTTAAATAAATGTCATATTTAAATTTTATTTATTCTTTTGGTTGGCAGATTCTAGTTCCATATGCTTTTTAATTTTTTTTCACTATTACATATTAAGATGAGCCATTCTAATATGCAAAACTGACATCTCATCCTTTGTGTATTCAAAAATAAAAATCACATCTTTAATGTCAGAATAGATAAGGATTTAACAAAGTAGTGTCATCCATTTTTTAAATTCCTTACTAAATTGCCTCTTAAAATACTAAGCAAACCCACAAAGTATGTGAATTAGTCTGTTCTTGTGGGTGATCCAGGGGATGGGGTGGGGTGGGGATGGAGCTAATTCCCTGTACACTTAACGGATTTTAAAACCAAATACATGAGCTTGGAGAAATCTAGCAGTAGATATAATATAAGACTGTATAATTTCCTTTGGCGAATTTCAAATTTTTCAATATTTATTATACATATTGTTTAATTTAATTTTTAGTTTTAAAATGAACTTTATGGCCATGTTCATATATACACAAAACTAGAGGATACAGCATAATTGATTTGTACATTTTAATCAAACCAAAACCTTTTCATTGCTGTATTTCATTTCTTTTATTAAAATACAATTCAGTTTGTTTATAGAGAATAGAGTATTTTGATACTTGAAAAGTTTTTGGAGATTAAATAATTATCTTAAATAATTATTTTTGATAGCAGTATTAGTAAGTGCCTAACATGGAAGTTAATTTTTCTTTAAAGTAAATATGAAACCACTAGGGGGATTTTTCAAATTGGTAAAAATTCAAGTCTATATATAAATAGAATCTGAAGAATTGAAATGTTTGGTAGAAATTTAAAAATTTTTAATTGTGGATATTTGAGGTTGTTTTTATTTTTTCCCAAAATCTAAGGCATAGACAAACGTTATCCAACTGTTGAATTTTATTTAAATTACCAGGAAAAATGTATTTCAGAACATCAGAACATAAAAATATAAAATGGAAGGGGTGCCTGGGTGGCTTGGTCGGTTAAGCGTCCGACTTCGGCTCAGGTCATGATCTCACGGTCTGTGAGTTCGAGCCCCGCGTCGGGCTCTGTGCTGACAGCTCAGAGCCTGGAGCCTGCTTCCGATTCTGTGTCTCCCTCTCTCTCTGACCCTACCCCATTCATGCTCTGTCTCTCTCTGTCTCAAAAATAAATAAACATTAAAAAAAATTAAAAAAAAATAAAAAAAATAATAAAATAAAATGGGAGTAGTATCATATTATAGTTTAATCATTTAGTCTAATAATCTTTTTTTGATGTCCATTTATTTGTGTTTGAGAAAGAGGAGAGGCAGAGAGAGATGGGAACAGAGGATCCAAAGTGCACTTTCATCACAGAGCAATCGCAGGGCAGGTGGGGCTCAAACTCACTAACTGCGATATCATGGTCATGACCTGAGCTGAGACTGGATGCTCAACCAAAGAGTCACCCACATGCTCCATAGTTTAATAATCTTTTAATCATTAATAGCTATTAATTACACAGGTTCTTCAAATTAAAAAAAAAAACCAAAAACCTATAAAATATTTACAAAATGACACAATATGTATAATATACAACTCATATTACATGTTAATTTGATTTTCTGTGATGTTGCATGTCAATAGTATTATTGTGTATTAAAGTATATGTGTCACAAATTGAAAACATGAACTTTTTTGATTGTTTTCTACTAGTTTGACAAGAGTTTGGTAAACTGGGAATTTGAAAATTCCATAGTCTAAACCAGTTTTGAGAATTAAGAAAATTTTTTATAGAAAGCAATTCACTAAAAATTAGAGTCATCCATCAAAACAAATAAAATAGAATAATGGAAAATTATATCCATTTGTGGTAAAGCCATTTGGGGAAAAAATTTTTTAATTCTCTCTACATTCTTTTTCTTTTGAACTAAAGAAAGTGATATGGAAATAGAACATATGATTATTAGATAAAATTTAATAATGAATAAATTATAATTTAACTATTAAATTATAATTTATTTAAATCATAATGTATTAATAATTAATAATTATAATTAATAATGTTAATAATTAATATAATATCAATATTATAATTACATTAAAATAATAAATTTATTAATAATGAATAAAAATTCAAATTTAATTTCGATTATAGGGGCAAGCCAAATTTAGAATGTGCTTTAAGACAAACATGTCAAAGCTTTTCTTCTCATCTAGGCTTCCTGGCCTCTCATTAGAGGGGTCTGAGGATGGTTGTTCCCATTTTGTTCTTTCTCCTATAGCTCCTCCATCACTTTGCTTCTAAGAATAGAGAAAGAGAAGTCCTGTGTATTTTGGCTGGTATGGTGAAGAAGACCAAGTGTATCCCTGCAACTTCAGAAAAGGATGTGTTATTAAAGGGAAAAACCTGTAACAACTGTATATACTTAAGACAAAATCATTCCCTCAGCTTGGCACTCCAGATACTTAGCAGACACTTAGAACATGTTTCACTGTTCCAACTCATACACAAATATTTGATTTTCTAATTCTTTATGTAAATAATGTTTACCAGTCCTATAGAAGCAATCTTTATGGTTATTAACATTTTACACTAAAACTTTCTTTCTTAGCTCTCTCTTTTATAAGTTTATTTATTTATTTTGAGAGAGGGGGAAGTGGGGCAGAGAGAGAAAGGGAGACAAAGAATCCCAAGCAGGCTCCCTCCGAGCTGTCAGGACAGAGCCTGATGTGGGTCTTGAACTCACCAATCCATAAGATCATGACCTAAGCTAAAAGAAATCAGGAGTGGTGCGCTTAACCAACCAAGCCACCCAGATGCCTCTCTTAAGTCTTTTTTTTTTTTTTTTTTGAGATGACTAGTTTGAAAAATGATCTCTTTCTTTGGCAAAATGAAATAGGAAACTGTATTCTTGAAGACATGAAAAAAATCTACTCTAATAGTAAAAACCTAGACTGTAAACTTTAAGCTATTAATATTTTAGCATATTAACACACTAAAATTATCTTTGATATGTATTTTTCTTATATATAAGCATCCATATCACATAAACATTTGTATTTATATTTCTGTCTTAGTCATTACATTTCTCCTTTTTTTCAGATAATGTTTAAAGGATTCTGCATCAGTCTTTGGTATTGGACATACTCAAAATCCCTTCTTCAACTTTTGCTCTCCTGGTCCATTGTCTTCCAGCTTTAACTTACTTGTGATCCCTTCAAACATTTTACATGGTTTGCAATGGTTACATGAACTTTTGGGAAGTGATAATTGCACCATCTCATACTTTATTCACTATGGCACTTTAGAAAAAGAAATTGGAAAAAACTTACAAAGCAGTATTTTAAAAAATGAATCTTATTGTGAAGCTTCGGAGAAGTTTTCGAACATTGATTGTTCTTTTAGCTACCTTTTGTTTGGTGAGCATTGTCATTTCTGCCTATTTCCTCTACTCTGGCTATAAACAGGAAATGACTGTTATTGAAACCACTGCAGAAGCAGAATGTGCTGACATCAAAATTCTACCATATCGGTCAATGGAGCTGAAAACAGTTAAACCTATTGATACATCCAAAACTGATCCTACTGTCCTCCTATTTGTGGAGAGCCAATATTCTCAACTTGGTCAAGATATCATAGCTATCTTGGAGTCTAGCCGATTTCAGTACCAAATGGTCATTGCCCCTGGCAAGGGGGATATACCTCCTCTTACAGATAATGGCAAAGGGAAATATATTTTAGTTATTTATGAAAATATTCTGAAGTATGTCAGCATGGACTCATGGAATCGAGAGCTTTTAGAAAAATACTGTGTGGAATACAGTGTTAGTATAATTGGTTTTCATAAAGCCAATGAGAACAGCTTACCAAGTACACAATTAAAAGGCTTTCCATTAAACCTTTTCAATAATCTAGCTCTAAAGGACTGTTTTGTCAACCCTCAGTCTCCTTTGCTGCATATTACCAAAGCCCCCAAGGTTGAGAAAGGCCCTCTTCCTGGGGAAGACTGGAGTATTTTCCAATATAATCATTCAACCTACCAGCCTGTGCTTTTAACTGAATTACAGACAGAAAAATTCCTTTCATCCTCATCCAGCAAACCACTCTATGCGACAGTGATTCAGGATCTGGGGCTTCATGATGGAATTCAGCGCGTTCTTTTTGGCAACAACTTAAACTTTTGGCTACACAAGCTCATCTTCATAGATGCCATCTCCTTCTTGTCAGGGAAGAGGCTGACACTGTCCTTGGACAGGTACATCCTTGTGGACATTGATGATATCTTTGTTGGGAAAGAGGGAACAAGGATGAATGTCAAAGATGTAAAGGTAAGAACATTTATAAATAACATCGTAATTTTTGTTTCACTAACTGTGGTATTAATAAAATGTAATTTTGAATATTTTAGATTCCTACTTATGCAAAGTTTTAAGATGCAGTATGTTTGAAATAAAATAGGCATTAAAAATATTGAACTAAGCCTTAACTATTCCTCACACACATACCCCAGATGCTTTGTAGGGGATAGAACTACAATATCCCAAAGAATATTTACAATTAATTTCCTTGCTCTTCTTAGACCTTGCTCAAGAACTCTGTAGAACTGGCTTTCTCCTTCTAGCACATGTTGCAGTTTGTAGCAGTGAGACCCATATAGTCATAAAACTCGATTCTTCGACTGATCCCCTGCCCTCCTTGGGTTTGACAGTGGTGGTTGAAATACAAGATGGAGAAGTACCTCTTGTAACTTCAAGTAAGCATAGTGTTTGTTTACATGAAATGTTAATATACTTGTAAATGTAGATATGAGCAAAAATGTAGTTTTATAGAGAATGCGTATTGGACTTGAACTCAGAACTCTTCCCTTATTATCTCTTTTATAAATTTATCATATTGTTTTGGGTAACACAACAGTGTTTGACTTTATAACAAATTAACCTTGCGATTGTTACTAGATAAACAAAAAGCCAAATATGGTATACTAGGTTAGGTAGGTAATTCTAAGAATAATTCCTTCTTTTTTTTTAATCTTGATTCAGTATTCTCATTTGTGCCTATCTTGTCCTGTATGTAACTAAATTCATTCCTGGACAAATAATTGTAGCAAACTACAAACAGAAATAATACGACACAACTTAAAATTATAAAAGAACTAAAGATTATAAAGATCATATCATTTTTTATTCCTGCTGTTAGGCTTTTTATCCTCCAAAGATGAAACCTCAATACTACTTCAAAATGACAGCATTTTCCTATCCTGAGGCCTTATGACCAAGTAGTAAGACATGATTAAAACCAGTGAAGTAAGTTCACTTTCTAAAAATGTTCAAAGTACATGTGAACCGGTGGCCTCTATTTTTAATGAGCCACCAAATGAAGCATCACTTGACTGGTACCCAAATACTTCATTTTGGACATTGTTGTAAAGGGATTAAATGATGCCCCTTGAGTTCTGTCCAGATTTTTCTGTTTCTTTCTTACTTGTTTTCTATTTACTATTCCTTTAATTAATATAAACTGTAGTTTTATATTTATTTCAGTATCATAAACAAGCGTTATATGTTTCAAAAGTTTCTCAAGTGATTCGTATCCTGAAACCCTAAAAGGAGAGGGTTTCCTAATTTCAATTTAACAAAGTATATGAGTTGAAAAACTTTATGACTCTAACAAACTTTTCCAGCCTAAATTCAGCTATTTCACTTACTCTCAATAAAAACTTACAAATAACTATTCACCACTATACAGTATTCACTGATGACTTTTTAAGTAACATAACCCCAAACAATAATGGAATACTGAAATTTAACAAAACTGGAACAATGTCACAGGCAGAGAAAGGATCAGAAAGATTGTATGTGTATGTGTATGTGTGTGTGTGTGTCTATATATACATATATATATATATACACATACATATATATATATACATATATATATATACACATACATATATATATACATATATATATATAGAGAGAGAGAGAGAGAGTGTGTATGTGCACATGTATCTTAATTATACACTCAACACACACCCACCCACACACACACACTCACACACCCTGACTGTCACTTTGAAAAAAATACTTTTTCATGCCCCTTTTGGTGTTGTTTCTGGTTCTTCCTCAGAACTATTAATCAAAGAGTATCAGAAAATTGATTGGAACTGAGGGTTATTACCCTCTTAGTTAATTAAAGGTCAAGAGGAAATACAACTTTCCAAATATAAAAATTCTAGTCCCAGTCCTTGGCATTTGATTTTTATTTTGACCTTATTTTTTGGATTAATATGATTTTGTGGGAAAAATTTTAAATTATGTGTAGAAAAGTTCTTAATGCTCTCATGTTCTTCATTGTCATGTCCTTTTCTGGCATTGTAGCATTTAATCTTATACTTTGGTAAAGATGAGGAGAAATCTGTCCTCCTTCAAACTCTGCCCAAATTTTCTAAAGCAGAGGTATTGCATGGCTGCTGACATTTTTCTCTATTATACTGAAATGAGAGTAGAGGTACTCTGTTCCTCAACAGAACACATTTAGGAAAGCTGGAGAGTTGTGTTTGAAAATTATTGGTTATATACATGACTGGACTCTTCTTGGGCCATTCACACAATTAGACCTGGAGTATATAGCTGGGAGCATTTAACAACAAACACACCTTTGTGTGCAATACCACCTCACGCTATTGACAAAAAATATATTAGTGTATTTTAGCTTGAGCACATTTTCCCATTTTGAGATAGAGATTCACGATCATACTGCTAAAGAATTAGCATTTTTAAGGTACAGCATTTGATGCAATAAAAAGAGCACATGTTTTCTTTTAATCGAACTTGAAAACCCGCATTCTTTTCACTACATGGTTCTGCCTGACCCAAGCTACCGTAGATCTAGCTTCTTTTAGAAACTTGCATATTTTATTTGATTTCATCATGCCTTCCTCCATCCAAAGCCACTGAGACAGAAATTAGTGTGTTCATTTCCAAGGCAAGCAAAATTAAGCTCACGCAGGTGCAGTAACTATCATCTAATTGCTGCCAAAATTTTATTGCATGTGTAAAAACTTAAGAGGGGCGCCTGGGTGGCTCAGTCGCTTAAGCGTCCCTCTTGATTTTGGCTTAGGTCATGATCACAAACTGAGCTGACAGCACACAGCCTGCTTGAGATTCTCTCTCCTTCTCTCTCTGTCCCTCCCCGGCTCATGCTCTCTCTCTTTCTCTCTCTCTCTCAAAATAAATAAACTTAAAAACAAACCCTCAAGATAGAAGAAATTATTCATGTATATAATCTTCTAGAATTATATTTCTAAAGTTTGTAAAATATTAGCTATCAGTAAAGTCAGAAAATATGGTCATGTTTTGACCTGGGAATATTTCTGTGTAATCTTCAAGGCAATCAGAAAATATTCCTGTACATCTAAGGTTCTATTAGCAGTATGACCTCAGGTTATTTAGAGTGGTGTCTTAAACACTTGGATTTATTCTTTCCTAGTTTTGAAAACAAATTTTTTTCATAATGGCCTTAATTACATGTATGTAAGCAAAAATAATAAAGGCCATCCTGATTATTAAAGTTTTAATTTTAAAAAACTTCTTGCAGTCAACTAATTAGATTTCTGTGGGAAATGGTTTACCCTTGGTTGAAACATTTGGTATAGTCATAGATGTTTGGTAGAATTAAGATAATATATTCTTTTTTCATAGTTTCCTAAGACAGAATAAATTTTTTTTTTCCCAATGAGGGCTTTGAAAACATGAACATGGTAAATGTAAGCTTCCATATGGACAATGAAATCAGAATTATTTTTGATTCTACCAATAATTTTGGTACTTTAATCAATTTTGTGACCTCTTGTATTTTTTCTGTTGGCAGTAAGCATCACTATTAGCATTTTTATATGTCTTTACACTTCTTGAGAAAATTAATTTATTCATTTATTGAACATCTACTGTATATAAGACTATATCTAAAACAGTATATGTGTAATAAATCTGACATTCTTATTTAAAGTTCTATATGATCCAGTTCAATTTACCTTTTCAACATTTATTTGTAATACTTCTCAAAACACACTGCTTGTAGTAGGCTAGCCCCTGTCTATCCCTCAGCTGTAGCTTGTTCATGTCTACTTGACCTCTCAGTTTCTGTGCTTTGACTAAAATGTTTCCTGAATTGACCCATATTTCAAAAGATACCTTAAGTCCTACTTCTTATGAGAAAGTGACACATGTCCTAATGACCCTGGTAGGTGGTGATTTCTCTTTAAATTGAGTCCCTGAATAATCACTGACCTTAACTCTCACTTAGCATCCTCATGCACATGAGCCAACTTCAACATTAGACAGTGAGACAAGTTTTCTTATACATGTACTTTTGAGAAAGTATATAGCAAGAAAACTTAGACATGATTTGAAAATACTTCATTGACAATTATTGCACTGTCTTTAACTGTTTGGTGGATGCAGGACTAAATTAGTCATAGACTTGAGTTACTACATTAAGAAAAGTAATTTGAGTAGTTTTGTGGTTTGTCTCAAAACGAGTTGTTTGTACATTTTAAGTAGAGTCAGAACTAGAAAAAAATCTATGTTGTAAACCTAGAGTCTAAAAACAAACGGTTAGCAAGCTAATTGGTTTTTTTTTCTTTTCTTCTCTCCTCCCTGCCCCCCATATTGTTTTTAATGAATCTGTACCTAGACTAGGGTTAAGAATTGATCCAGATAAAACAATTTAGTGATATCTTAATATGGATGTTATCATGCACTTATTTGACTACATATTTCCTGAACTGAAAATCATATGTTCAAAAATTTAAAGTGCAAAAGAAATTGTGCAAATTGAATGACCGATACATGAAAGATGTTAAGTTAATAGATATAAAGGAGACAATTAATAAAAGATCTTACACTACAGGTAAATGATTTAGGGTTAGGTCCAATAGCTATGTGAAAGTCTCTTTTACACAAGAAAATGATACAATGAAAATATTTTGGCAATTTTTTATATTATTAATGTAAATATTTAAATAAAATCTCAGTTCAAACTTTTGTAGGAATTATGACATTTAAGAGGGACAAGGTTGCTATGAATAGGAAAGAAGAAATCTATCATAAAAGAAAATTTCAAAATCTTGATTAATCATTTGAATAAGGTTGGAAGAGAAAAGAAAAAAAAAACTTATGATTTCTAAAGTTGTGATCTAATAAAATAAGAAATTATTGATGCTATGAATATCAGCACAGAAGATGAGAAGCTATATTGGTAATTGAAAGATTAGTTTTATAACATTTTAACATTATGACTGAAACATATTGCTACATCTGACAAATTAATAGAAAAAAATTTTTTTAGAATGCTTGATATCCTAGACTGAATGGAGTCATTATCAAAAAAGGGAGCTGAAAAGTAAAAATTATATGTGGTAAATGGAATCCAGATTTAACATATTAACCAGTGTAGATCCAGCAATGCAGAACAGTCCAGACAGTAGGAGTTGGATGGATGGCCCAGTCAGACAATCAAGCAAGCAGCATCTGAAAGTTGTTTGGCAGTTTCTAAGTAGGTGAGCAAGACATGTAATCAGTTAAGTGTAGCATAACAGCTGGGTAGTGGCCCAGGCAAGTAGGATCAGATTTTATCAAGATATTTCACAACAAACTGAAGATACTCAATCCTGGGATTAGTCTGTAGGCAAAAATAGTCTTCTATCTGAGAAAAAATGGCACAGAAGGCAGTGGCCCAATTATAGAAGAGTAAGATTTGACAATATATGACAACCTGGAGATCAACATAGGGAACATGACAAGGAACTTGGAAGGCAGGAGCTCAAGCATAAAATAACCCTATGCAGAAGAGAGGAGCCATCAGTTAGACCTGCTGAAATTGCAGCCCTGACAATGATCTAGAATTCTTAGGACTGTAAGGGAAGAGCTACATTTAGTTTCTCATGGAATCCTTAGATGCCCAGCTGCAATAATTATACTATTTCAAGTTGCTCAATTGGTTCAAAAGAAAAACAGACACTGTCGGAGGCTTATCATAGGAATGATTCATTTTCTGTATAAACTTAGTTAGAATCACTGTGTCAATTAAAATATTTTTGTAATTTGAGTTTGTCTTGGCTGAAAAGATATGCTCTATATAATGTATTTTGTCAAAGTCAGTAGTGAGTTCAGAAAACTCAGACAAAATTTGAGTTTTGTTTCCAAGCTTGGAAGAGGACAGCCACTATATGGAGGTATTTAATAAAAAAAATTTCCTGGATGCCTGGGTGGTTCAGTGGGTTAAGTGCCCTACTCTTGATTTCAGCTCATTTCATGATCTCACAGTCATGAGATGGAGTCCTGCATCGAGCTCCACATGGGGCTTCACGCTGGGCTCTTTTCAGGGCTCCATGCTATGCATGCTTAAGATTCTCTCTCTCCCTCTCTTTCTACCCCTCCCCAACTTGCATGTGCTCTCTTTCTCTCATTCTCTCTCTCAAAAAGAAAACTCCTTCCTTCTTTTATTTATAATCATAATGTAAATGTCTCAGATTTTCTTTTCTTCTGAACTTTTTCATGTGGCACCATACATATGACTTTGTCAGTGGAAGAGAACACTATCTCTTCCAAAAGATATTTCTTCATGGAAGTAAATAATGTCTCTACTTAAAAAAAATTACCAAAATTATATAAAAGTGCACTTTTAAATGATGGAATGAAAAAAAGAGAGAGAGAGAAAATATATACTGGTAATATCCCTCCAAATTGGGCATTTAACTAAAAACATTAACATTTTGTTTATTAACTTAAAATAATTTAATTCAATGTCCAAATCATTATTTCTCACCTATGGGCTCCACATTTTTTATTATAAAGTTTACACAAACATAAAATATTCAGTTCTTGTTTTCATTAGAATAGGCAGGACATGTTTCCAGTTATCTGCATTACAAGGTAGAATGCAATATATACCAAGACAAAATGTTGACAATGGGAAAAAAAGAGGGCCTAATTCTAAGAATCAGGGAAATTTCATGGAGGGGTGGCATCTGAGTCCTCTGTGATGGTATGACAGAACACTAGCAAATCAAGAAGAGGAAGTATATTCATGGTCAATGGATCAATCCAAGCTAATATCTGGCCAAAAATATCAGAATATTTTTGGGAATGGTAAGTTGTCTGTGTTGCTTGGATGATAAAGTAAGAGGTAGCAGTGTTATTAAGTGCTGAATATGTTGGTTGTGGCCATAATATAGAGCTTTGTTGACAGAAGGATACTATTTGAGTCACTGAAGAATTTAAGCCAGAAAGTAACCTGATCAGGGCTGGGATCAAGAAAAGTATATTGTTTGAACGAGGGATATGTTTTTGTGGAGACCTGTCAAAAAATGTATTGCAACAATATAGAAATAATAATTCTTGTTTATTTTTAAAAATAGGATTTATTTAGCATATTAATATACACTCAGCACTGTGCTAATGATTAACAGGCAGTATATCATTTAATACAGCAACACTAAAGAGGAAATATTTTGTACATTTGCTGAATGATTAAAATGAGGCTTGACAATATTAAGATACCCACCTAGCTAATAAGTGGCAGAGCAAACACACCCAAACTGTCATGAATGTCTAAGCTTTCTTTTAGAAATCAGTGCTGGGAGTTTGGATTTGAGTCTCAGTGCCAGCAGTAACCAGTTAACTTTGAACATCTTTATTAACCTCTCCAATTCTCAGATTATAGATCCATAACAGCAGTGTAAAGCGACCCAGTCCTTAGCATTGTAGTGAACCTTTAGAAAGATAAGGAGTGGAAAGTTTCTAGGATAGAGTCTGACCTGTAAGATTTACTCAGTTTAGCTCAGTGGTAGTCAGGATGGAACAGGGAGATTGGGAGAGCCCATTCAGAATTGATGGGACTTCGGCACCTACTCAATGGAGGGAGCAGAGAAAAAGGTGGAGATGTGGCATCATGGTTTTTCCTGGGGATATCCATTAATACATGCAGAATCAGGCAGAAGAAAAGGTGTCAGGAAAATGAGTTTGGTTTAAGGTCTGATGATTTAACATGGGATATCCAAATGTAGGCATTTAAAAAAGCAAATCTAGGGGCGCCTGGGTGGCGCAGTCGGTTAAGCGTCCGACTTCAGCCAGGTCACGATCTCGCGGTCCGTGAGTTCGAGCCCCGCGTCAGGCTCTGGGCTGATGGCTCAGAGCCTGGAGCCTGTTTCCGATTCTGTGTCTCCCTCTCTCTCTGCCCCTCCCCCGTTCATGCTCTGTCTCTCTCTGTCCCAAAAATAAATAAAAAACGTTGAAAAAAAAATTAAAAAAAAAAAATAAATAAAAAAGCAAATCTAAATTTTCAGACACTGTCAGAGGTGGCAGTTTAGATTTAGAAATCATCAAGCTTAATACTTGCAAACTTAGTGATGATCACTAAAGGGAAATGAATCAAAGAACAAAAAAATACAGGTTGAATGTATCTTTTGGATGTCCTGTAATAAACTCAAGATTATGACAAGTTAGTTTCCTACATAGAAAACTGTTTCACGTACAAAGAGAGTAGCCATCCGAACAGCCTCTTCATTAATAATATGGAAAAAAGCCTGAAATATCAGTAAGTGCTGCCTGTCTTCAGAGAAATAAAATTAAAGGAATGTCCAATTGAGAATAGCATGGTGTTCATGCAACAAAGAAGGCACAATCATTTATCTGGTATTTGGCATTTTGGATTATATTTTCCTTCTTATTTATGACCTCTTGATGAACAAGAATTGCAATATGTCCCCCCTCACTAATGTGGCTGTGAGATGTACCAAATAACTCTTCGTTATAAATATTCCTGAAATGTGGAGTGATATATAGGGATTAAGTATAAAGAGAACAAGAAAGCTAAATCCTCATTCTAATGGGAAATATTTTCTAAATTTTCAAAATGGTCTTCTAATTATATTCTAATGAAATATTTTTATTTAGTTCTTATGTTTTTATTTGCTTGATGACAGTGTTCATTCTGAACTTGTCTAGTTTTGTTGTTGTTGTTGTTG
This sequence comes from Panthera uncia, assembly GCF_023721935.1. Lineage (NCBI taxonomy): Eukaryota > Metazoa > Chordata > Mammalia > Carnivora > Felidae > Panthera > Panthera uncia. The sequence goes on along the minus strand of NC_064811.1, from coordinate 94,648,004 downwards.
TTGTTGTTGTTGTTGTAAACAAGGATTTTGGAGGCATACTTTCATTTAAACCTGTTTTCTGGGTATCAGTTATTACTTCTTTAGGGGCGCGTGGGTGGTTCAGTTGGTTGAGCCTCTGACTACAATGTACAAAAAGTACATTTAGGGATGCCTGGGTGGCTCAGTCAGTTGAACATCTGACTACAGCTCAGGTCATGATCTCACGGTTCCTGGGTTCAGGCCATGTCAGGCTTTGTGCTGACAGCTCAGAGCCTGGAGCCTGCTTCTGATTCTGTGTCTCCCTCTCTCTCTGCCCCTTCCCCAGCTTGTACTCTTTCTCTCTCTCTCTTTCTCAAAAATAAACATAAAAAACATTTAAAAATTATTACTTATTTAAAAGGTGCATTTTAAAACAAGACCTGTTAACCAAATGAGGATTGTCTACTCAGAATATTTTTTAAAGGTTTTTTTTTTTTGTATACATATTAGATTTTAATTTGAGACTGGACATTCCCTGAATTAATTTGCACCCAAAACAGATTAAATAGTAATGGATCGAACACTAACATGAGTGCTCACTTTGGTTAGTTTACAGTATAACATAATTACTGAGCAGAGAACAATCTTTTGATACAGCAGGGGAAGAACACAATTAAAGTCCATGAGCTCTATTTTGCCATTTAAGATGTAGCAATTGTCTCCATGGGAAAGAGAAAATGTTAGAAAATATTTTGGTAAAAACAACCAAGCTAGCCAAGTCTCAGCAAGGTAGAGAAACAATTAGAGTTTAGAGTTCTTAAATCTCATTGTTAATGCCTAAAAGCCCTGGGGATATTCATGGGGATATTTTCTGATTAGTTTTGTATATTTTCTCATTCTCTATGATGATATAAATAGTGATTAATGCTCAGATTATAATGATCCTCTTCAGCTAAAGCCATGTTTTGTTATGATAGTCATCAAAAGATACCACAAAATGGTTTAATTTCTAAAGAATGTCTGAAAAGAAAAACAAAACAAAACAAAAACTTGCTCCTTTTATACTCCCTGTAGAAATACCCATTGTGTGTTCCTAGGTAAATTATCATGTAATGAAGCATCTTAATTATATAATCCTGAGGAAGCTAGAATAGTAGTAGTAGTAGTAGTAGTAGTAGTATTCGGATAATAGATTAAACTATTAAAGTAGTTATAGAAATTGAATTTTATTTTCATTCAACTCATAATTTTTCAAGCCTAATCTGAGCCAAGCTCTCTAACTCTTTGCTGGGATTGATAATTTCCACTTGCTACTTCCTTTTTTCAAATAAATAAAATATTCCTCTGATGTGTTCCTTTATTATTATACTCTATACACATTTCATACATTCTAAAAAGTGTGTATATATATATATACATATATATATATATGTATAATGAATATTATTAAAAGAATGATAAGAAGAACGCCATTGTACCACTTAGCTTAGGACATAGAATATTATCACCACCTCTCCAATCACACACCACCTTTTCTCCTAGAGAAGTAATTAATATCCTGAATTTTGAAAGCTACATGCATTGAGACTGCTACCATACATACAACACAAATTTCCTGCAATTTTCCCCTTACTTTTATTCCTGAGATTCATCTACATTGATGTTTATAACTCTGGTTCGTGAAACTTAATTTCTTTGTAATATTTATTTTCTCCAATGTGGATATTATCAGACTTTTAAATTACTTGGCTATTTGGTGGATATAAAATTATATATGAGTTGTTATTTGCATTTCTTGATTATTTATGAGGTTGGATAGCTTTTTTGTACTTAATGACCATGTTTTTTCCAAGTTTTCCTATTTTAACTGCATTAAAAGTAAGTTGCAAAATATTACATTTCATCTCTAACTACCTCAACATTGATTTCCTAAGAAAAGGCTATCCTCCTTCAATAAAAATAACAGTATCACATTTGAGAAAATTAAAAGTACAATATTTTTTTATAGTGTATATTAACAATTTATCCAATTGGTCAAATTCTTTTTTTTTAAGTTTATTTATTTATTTATTTTGAGAGAAAGAGAGGAGGGGAGGGACAGACAGAGGGAGAGAGAATCCCAAACAGGCTCCACACTGTCAGGGATGAGCCAGATGTGGGGCTCGTACCCATGAACCGTGAGATCATGACCTGAGTTGCAATCAAGAGTTGGACACTTAACTGACTGAGCCAGTTGGCAGGTACCCCGGCCCACCAAATCCTTTATATCTTATTTTGTTTTTTCAGGATCAAATTAAGATTATACTATCAACATAGTCTCTTTGATTTATTTTAATGTGGTATAGTTCTTGCACTTTTTTACTGTTACCTATTGACATTTTTTTGGTTGTTATGACTTTATTTTTCAGAGCACTTTTAGGTTTATAGCAAAATTGAGAGGAAGGTGCAGGAATTTCCCATATATCCCTGCCTTCACAGTTGCATAGCCCCCATTATCAATATCCCCCACCAGAGTTGCACATGTTGCAACTGATGAACCTAAAGTGACATCATAATCATCCAAAGTCCATATAATTGTTTGGACAATTGTACAATGACATGTATTCATCATAATGGTATCATACAGAACATTTTCACTGCCCTAAAAAATTCTCTGTGCTCCACCTATTCATCCCTGCTCTCCTACTTTTTCATATATTTTGCACAGCCTGTGTCATTTTCTCATCTAAACTTTCAATTACTTGTTTTTATATTGAATTTTAGTTCTTTGTATAGTCTGGATTAATCCCTTGTGGATATGCTTGCAAATATCTTCTCCTGGCATACTACATGTCTTTTCACTTCTTTTAATGGTGCCATTTCACTGATGAAAAATATTTAATTTTTATTGTAGTAAAATATATCAATGTTTTAAATAAATTATTTGTGGACATTTTTTGTATGCATGTTTTGTCATCTCTGTCTCAAGAAGTTTGTATAATACTGGCCTTATTTGTTATTTAAATGTTCTTTAAAATAATAATGTGAACCTAAAATTTCATTAGGGGATACATTAAAATTAATAACTTTTTAAAAATTGTTATTATATATTTTTTTCTTTTCTAAAATACCTTTCAAGTTAATTATAACTAATATTTTCAAAAAATTTTTCCATTGCATTACTTCAAAATGTCTAATTTAAATTTGTTCACAATAGACATTTATTATAATTATATTTTCATGTTTCTTTATTTGTTTTGAGAGCGAGAACAGAAGCAGGGGAGGGGCAGAGAGAGGGACAGAGAGAATCCCAAGCAGGATCTGCATTGTTAATGCAGAGCCAGACACGGGGCTAGATCCCACAAACTGTGAGATCATGACCTTAGCTAAAATCAAGAGCCTGGTGCTCAAATGACTGAGCCACCGAGGTGCCCCATTGTTTATTATATTTTAAATCTCTCTAGTGGTTGGTTATGTCATAGTTTGGGTTCTAATGTTGTTCATTTTTATTATTCCTCTTCCATTTTTTGATTGATCCATTACGGAGATTGGCTAATTTTATTTTCTCTTTTTTTAATCCTCTCTTTTGCTCCTTTTTATTTTCTGTCAATGTTTGTTTTTATCTTTATACATTCTTAACTTCTGAAAGTTTTGTTTTATTCTGATGTGGGGTTTTTTTGTCTTCTTAAAATACATAACTAACTCATTAAGTGTCACCCTTTTTCTCTCATCTAATATAGCATTCAGGGTCATACATTTCAATATTATGATTTAAATAACTATGTGTGCTTTTAAAAAGTGGTAGTGCTTGTCATCCAGTTATGAGTATTGTCTGATTTTTGTCACGATTTCTTTTTTTGACCTTAGAACCAATCATGAGAGTGTTTTCAGATTTTCCTAATATATAAAATGCTTTAAGTATGTTTTTAAAGTATCTTTCTTTAAGTATCTGCATACTGAGTGTTTGCTAATTTATTGAGACTTGCATTATGGAGCAGTATGCGTTCATTGTCTTTCAGCTTTCTCCTATGTGTGTGCTTGAAAAAGGTGTATCTTCTCCAGTTCAGGGGTTCAGAGATCTAGTTATCTGTCATCTTTGCACAAGATTGTTAATTGTGTTACTAAAATCCTTTGTATATTTCTGAGTTTTTGTCTGCTGATATGGGTATTTCTTATCTGTTTGACCTGTGATGATTATGTCTACATCTACATTGACTATGGTAAAATTTCCAGTATTGCTAATGCTTTCAGTTTTTGATTTATATATCATATAGCTCTGGTTTTGTTTTTTGTTTTTTTGTTTGTTTTTACTTCTTAGACGTTTACTATTACTATATCTTTCTGGTGAATTAAAGCCTTTATTAATTACATTATGAAATGGCTTCCATCATATCTGAAATACTTTTTTACTAAGATTTTCTTTTTTTTTTTGACATATGGTTCCACTTTAGCAGTTTTGCCTGCTAAATCATTATGCATGTTTTTATTCTCAATCTTTCTAAGCCCTATGGACTTAGTTGTGTCTCTGGTAACAAAATATAAATTCATATTATTGATGTTGTTTTTTAATATGGTCTGACCATCTTTTTTAAATCTAATGAATCTAATCAAATCTCCAGAAAATAAGAGAGATGAAATTTTCAAAGAATAATAGCTCTGACTTTTTCAAATTCAATGAATGACAACATATTTCCAATACAGAGAGCTTCCTCACAAAAAAATCTACAGAATAAACCAAAAATAAATCCCCACCTAGATACATTATAATGATACAAAATAACACAAGATTAAGTTCTCTTCCTGGAAAAAAAAAAAAAAAGTTGACTGGCATTTGATTTTTGAAAAGCAGCAATGGAAGCCAGATTTAAAATCATCTTTTTGGGGGATGAGAGTCTTCTTTGTGCAAAACAGAGGAACAGAGAGGTGGTTTTTGGTTTTTAGTTTGGGGTGGGGTTTTTGTTGTTTTTTCATTTAGTTATGTTGTTTCTGGTTTTGTTTTGTTTTGTTTTGTTTTGTTTTGTTTTGTTTTGTTTTGTTTAGCATAGAAGCGGAATGATGGGAAGATGCTCCTTCCCAATCTTAAATTCTGCTTCAAACAAATCTGATCTAAATATAAGTTGCCTGTGTTCTGAACATGAGGATATGTTTCACTGAAGGACGCTTGATTTGGGTGGGAAAAGATTATCTTTGTAGGTGAAAATAATACTTAAAACATTCATTTGAGATAAAGATTGAATCTGTATGGAAACCAATTTGACAATAAATTCCATATATTAAAAAATAATAATAAAAAAATAAAAAATAAAAAATTGATCAAGTAAAAAAAAAAAAGATTGAATCTGGCCTAACTGGTCATTATAATTTTGTGCAAGTTACTTAATCTTATGTGACACACTTTTTCCTCATTCATAGAGTGAGATCTAATAATAGCACGTATTCAACAGGTGGCTGTGAACATTAAATAATTTAACTGAATAACACTAGGAAAGTACCTGACATTTTGTAAAAATCAAATAATTTTCTTGATAATGGAGTTCAAGAAAATGATTCCTGTGATTTTTTTCAGTATTTTGATTACTCTATTTTATTGATTCTAAGACTCACATTTAATTTCATACTTTATCATTTCAGATATTAGGTATATCTTTTAATTCAAAACCTGTTATATTTTATGAAGTATAATAATTAAAACTAATTTTATTTTCTTTTTTAAAAAAATATTATTGAAACGTTGTTAATATAAAATGTCATATTGGTTTCAGGTGACAACATATTGATTTGACAATTCTATACACTACTCAATGCTCATCATGATAAGTCATCATCAGTCACCAAACAAATGTTATTAAAATATTATTGACTATATTCCCTATGTTGTATTTTTCATTCCCATTTCATTTATTTTGTAGCTGGATGTTTGTACTTCTTAATCCCCTTCCTCCATTTCATCTGTCTCCTTCCATCTTACCCCATCTCTGGCAACCACCAGTTCGTTCTCTGTATTTAATAATCTGTTTGTTCATTTATTTTGTTTTTAAATTTTTTATTACTTATTTTTGAAAATGAGAGAATAGAGCACAAGAGGGAGAGGGTTAGAGAAAGGGAGACACAGAATCCAAAGCAGGCTCCAGGCTCTGAGCTGTCAGCACAGAGCCCCATATGGGACTCGAACCCACGAACCATGAGATCATGACCTGAGCCAAAGTCTGATGCTTAACTGACTGAGCCACCCAGGCACTCCTGAGTTTGACTACTTTAGATTCCACATATAAGAAAAATCATATAGTATTTGTGTTTCTGTGTCTCCTCTATTTTACTTAGCATAATTTCCTCCAGATTCATTCATGTTGTTACAAATGTCAGAATGTCCTTTTTAAAGGCTGAATAATATTCCACTATATGTGTTACCACATTTTCTTTATCCATTCATCTGTTGATGGGTATTTAGGTTGTTTATATATCTTGGCTATTGTAAATAATGCTGTGATAAACAGGGGAATGCAGGTATCTCTTCAAAATCCTGATTTCAATTCCTAGTATTGGATAAATACCTAGAAGTAGAATTGCTAGATCATATGATAGTTATATATTTTTTTAATTTTTTAACGTTTATTTTTGAGAAAGAGAGAAAGAGAGAGTGAGTTGAGAGACAGAATGTGATTGGGGGAGGGACAGAGAGAGAGGGAGACACAGAATCTGAAGCAGGCTCCAAGCTCCATGCTGTCAACACTGAGCCCGAAGTGGGGCTCAAACTCACTGAACCATGAGATCATGACCTGAGCCGAAGCCGGGCACTTAACCAACTGGGCCACCCAGGCGCCCCTGTTAATAGTTCTATTTTTAATTTTTTTTTTTAGGAACCTCCATACTGTTTTCCATAATGGCTATAATTTAAATACTTGTAATAATCCTTCGTTGAATTTACAATATATATTAAAATAGCTAAATATTATGGTAATAATTATAAAGCAATTCTAATCTAAGACAATGAAATAAATAGAATTTATAGAACATATGTGCAAAAGTATTGCATTTACATAATAATAAATGTTTTAAGCTCTAAAGCCAAGCTTTCTTAGAATTTCTAAAGATATATAATTGAAAGCGCCAGGCACAATATGTCAAGCATCCCTTCTTTTGATTTGAAACTTGAATGCATTACATATGAAATATAATTCAAGTGTTTTTTATTTGCTTGCAAATAACTCTTACAAATGATATTTGGTAAAAGATATTTCATATCCGATGCTTTCTGAGATTCATACCACATACCTGCTGCATGTATTTTTCTTTATAAGATGCAGTTAACCTAAAAGAAGGTTGCAATAAACAAAGTACCAAATAAATGTAAGTTAAAAAGAAACGAAAACTGCTTTCTTAAGAATGTCTGTATATGTAAAGCTTATATATGGCAAATACCTTCTATCTGAATAACTTTTCTTTAAAATATACATATATATTTGGGGTGCCTGGGTGGCTCCATCGGTTGGGAGTCTGACTTTGGCTCAGGTCATGATCTCACAGCTCGTGAGTTCGAGCCCTGTGTGGGACTCTGTGCTGACGGCTCAGAGCCTGGAGCCTGCTTCGGATTCTGTGTCCCACCCCCTATCTGCTCCTTCCCTGCTCATGCTCTGTGTCTCTCTGTCTCTCACTAATAAATAAATATTTAAACTAATTTTTTAAATAAAAAATATATATTTAACTATCCATCTACATACAGTGCTAATATGTAATGTTTAATTACTCCTCAATTAATTTTACAAAGAGAACTAAACTCAATGAATAAATTGTTTTATAATGTCATTTTTATTTTAAGTTTATCATTTTTTGTTCAATTTAATATTCCAGAATATCCATTATATCCAATAAACATTTCATATATAAGATGAAATGAATTAAAGTTGCATAAACTTTTTACACTCATTATTTCCCCAACATTAGCTTCATTTCACATACAAATAGAATGCTCATAACTTTTAGACTATTTCACATATTTTAATAAAAGAGCAATATTCCAAAATATTATTTCATTTTACTCAGAAATAACTCTGAAATACTAATTTAGAGGATGAAATTTATCTACTTTATGTATTATAGTTTTTCTAAATCATTTTATTATTTTAAAAAGTTCTCACTTTTAAAAATTCTGTGTTGGACCTACAATGAAAGAAAAATAACATTTTGGGTGTGTGGGAAGTGTTCATCACTGCCAGAGGAAAAAAAATCGACCATCCCTTATCATATAATATGTGATATAAATAAACTCCCAAATATATACCATCCCCCAAAACAATATTTAATACATACCTAAGATGGACCCCCACAATTTGCTTCCTGTTATTCCTTACATTCAACACAAATTCTAAACTATAAGCTGTGTTTCAACAATTAAACTCCTGGGGCACTTTAGACTCAGTCAGTTAAGTGTCCGACTTTAGTTCACGTCATGATCTCACAGTTCATGGGTTTGAGCCCTGAGTCAGGCTGTGTGCTCACAGCTATAATCCTGAAGCCTGCTTCATATTGTGTGTCTCCCTTCCTCTCTGCCCCTCCCCCACCTGCGCTTGCGCGCTCTCTCTCTCTCTCTCTCTCTCAAAAATAGATAAACATTAAAAAATTAAGAAAAAAACATATTAAACTACTATCCTATTTGAATATTTTAAATGAAATTTTAGTTTCTACATTAGTAACTATTTTAACTTTAAACTTTTTTTTAAATTTCTCAGAATGTCATTAATAGTTCTTTTGATTGCAATGAAAGCTTTATGAAACTTAAAGAAGACTACATTGACCTCTCAAAATAAAAAATATTTTTTGTATTTTCACAGTGGAAAAGTAGTAGTATTTTACAGTAAATACAGTAAACTGTTCTTTCAAAAAGCTTTTCCAAACTGAGATGTAAGAATGTCACTGATGAGAATTATTCATCCTAAGACCAATAAACCCTGTAGGACTTTTTCCCCAAATGGCACAAATAAAGACCTAACAAGCTTTGCAGAATGAAATGGGAAAGCATTGGTCATGTAACATTACTCTGGAGTATAAATTTCATTTGAATTATTTGTGTACAGATAGGCACCACTTGTTACCATATTCTATTTGTCACCCATTACACAGGATATAAACAATATAGAATTTTTTATATGGGAATTATGGTGGGCGGAGAAGGGGAAATATTTGAGGAAACACAAGAGACAACACTTGAAATGAAAGGATTTTAGAGGGTTAGTGGGAATAACTCTCAAGGTAAAACATTCCAAGTAGTTCCTATAGTAAAGCTTTAGAGAAAGCTAATTTAGCAGATTGGGTGAGTTCCAAGAACACAATATAAAAGTTTAAGATTTCTTGTGTCTTCTTCTTCTTATGTGTCTTTGTAGAATTTGTTTTTCTTGGTTACTATCAGTTAAACAACAGGCAAGTACATATGTATGTACATATGTATATATATATTTATATATATATATATATATATATATTTGTTTATATGTGTGTATTTACAGCCATAGGTAAATACACACATATGTATTTGCCTACTAACTTCGTTAATTACTAACATTGTACACTCTTTTATGAGCTTTGCAACAGTGATGAAATCATAGCAATGGCATCTCTATAAAAGACATCAAGCAGCTAGATAAATAAGAATCCCATATCTGAACACTTCCCATTCTATGTGTGTGCCCTGTGTCTATGTGGGCATGTGTGTATGTATATATGTAGCTATGTGGAAAATTTCTAGACCCAGATAATAAAACTGTATCTGTGTACCCAAATTATTCATTCAAGCATTGTGGCTGAACTTATATGCTCATTAAGTCAGCTAAAATAATAACCTTGGAGGGCTAAATTGAAATATTTAAACAGTTAATACTAAATGTAAACTACATACCTATAAGCAACTGTTTTTGGAAACAAAAATAATTAGATTTCTATTTTTTGTAATTTTTGCCAGATGGTTCATAAGTTTAATATAGTTTTAAGGTATTTATTGTGGTTGGATAATTTGACTGAAAGGGAAATGAATTAAGGATGTCATAGTATTGAATGAAATGAAGTGTTAAAAAATTTTAACTGCAAAGTAATAGGTAAAAAAAAGCAACCATAGTAATATATTTTTTTATTACCTACTCTGCACAACGAATTACTCTTAGTGTTCTACAGATTTTTAAGTCACATCTTCAAAGCAATATAATCCATGGGTGCTTCTAGTACTCCATTTTACAAAAGAAACAATAGACATTCACCTTGTTTTAACAACTTGTCCAAGGTCACATCACCAGAGGTAGCAAAGTTAATCTTTGAATTCTGGAAGTCTGGCTTCAGAGTCTTAACACCTACCAACTACACTACACAACCTCTCAATGTTGACTTTTGGTTTTGAATTTTTCCACAGATCATTATATTTGTAGATTTTTTCCTCTATGTGTTTTTACTTGAACAAATTTTTTCTAATTTAACTGCCCTCATTGAAAGACATGACTCTAGCAAATGGAAATTTAAGATAGGAATCAATTCATAATTTGTTCCTTTGCCAAATTCCTCTAATACCTTTTTATTTTTAACATACGGTAGTGAAGATTAAATTAAAAATCAGGTGTTGGGTCACCTGGGTGGCTCAGTCAGTTCAGCATCCTACTGTTAAGATTTCTGCCCAAGTCATGATCTCATGGCTCCTGAGATTGAGACCAGCATCGGGCTTTGCCCTGATGGTGGGGAGCCTTCCTCGGATTCTCTTGCTCTCCCTCTCTGTCTGCTTCACCCCACTCGTGCTCTCTCTCCCTCTTTCAAAATAAATAAATAAACTTTAAGAAAACTTGGATATCCATTAAATTTATCTATGATGAGTATTAGACTTTTGATAGACCACACAAATATACATAGTGCATATGCTTATGTGTTTGTATATTTTAATAATTCATAAATGATTTTTTTCTAAGGTCTGAATATTTGCGTTGATGTAGCTGGTCTATCATGTAAAGTTACAAGGAAGGAAAACTTTTCAGAAATGTATTTTTTCCCCCTCAAGTCTAGTTTTGTTCTTTTACTTGTGGGAAAACATACAAAGTCCAAAGTTTGTTTTTTTTTTAATTTTTTTTAATGCTTCTTTATTTTTCAGAAAGAGAGAGAGAGAGAGAGAGAGAGAGAGAGAGAGAGAGAGAATATGAGCGGGGGAGGGGCAGAGAGAGAGGGAGATCATGCCCGGAGCTGAAGTCAGCTATTTAACTGACTGAGCCACCCAGGTGCCCCTCAAAATCCAAATTTTTAAATGGAAATGGTATATTTTTTAGCTTCTCAACCAAAACCACTTTCTTCCTTTATGTGAATTTGTAATTTTTATGTGGAAATTTGAATTTTCATTTTAGAAAATAAATTTAAAACCATTTTAACTAATCATGAATGAGTAAGAGGTATGTGTGTTCTCAGTCTTATAGCAGCTGGAAACTATTTAACATCTTTGAGACTATAAACAGGATACATAAGCAAAGTTTAGCTCCATAAAGTATGCTTCTGATAGCCTTTTTAAAAAATCATTAATCAGTAAGTTGTACCTCTTTATGCTTATTTTTAACTTTTTACCTAATTCCCATAAATGTACAGATATAGAGTACTATATATTAATGTTCAATTACAAATGTTAGTAATAATACAGAAACATTTATCAGAAACATCAAGAGGGAAGGAGGGTAGCGATGAATGATTTTGAAGTCCTTATGGGAAAGCATTAAAAGTCACAAATGAAATTAGCTAACGCCAGCAGTGTCTTTATATTTGGTTTTGCTCTTACAGACTAAGGAAGGGAGTTGTGTAGATTTGCCAGGAGAGATTTTCCAGGAAAGTTGTGATACACTAAAGCAGGAATTATATCCTACATGAAATTATATCCTAAGATGGGTTGTATCAAGGAGGCTGGGAAACAAGAAGTGCTTCTTCACTGACGTAATAGGTCTTACATCAGAGTGGCCACATTAAGAACTGGGAGGAAGAGATAAACCTGAGATATTTGATGGGCACATCTCTGAACTTACTGAATTGAATTGATGGAACAAAGAGAGGGGAATCACAAGTATAACGTAAAGTTCACATTATGAAAATAGGAACTGAGGCAGAGGGCGATTCCATTGACACAAACAAGGCTATTAAGGAAGAATCTAATTTGAGAAGATTTTGATTTTAAGTAAGTAGACTTTGTGCAAAACAGAGCATTCTAAAGAAAATTTTTGTCTAATTTTGGAAATACATATTTATAAATTAACAAAAGAGGAAAAATGAATGAGAAAGGTTTAGAAAAGCATCTCAATTTTCTTCCTATTATTTATTAATAACTTGAAAATTATACTTTGAATATATATTTTGAGTATATACATTGTAATCAGTATTTTACATTCCCTCTAACCTTCTCAAATATTTTAAAGCGGTTATAATAATACTTATGTTAAAAGTAAGAAAAATTAGACATTATAAATATTGAGTGATTTATGTAAAGCCATACAAGAGGGTGACACAGAAGCAGAACTGAGCATTTTGTCTCTACATCCCTATTGTTTCCTTGCACATTGCCATATTTCTCTTGATTTTCCCAAGATACCACATAGAGTACTTATTTATAACAGATTTTGATGGAGGTTTGCAGTTTCAAAGGAGACTATACTACAATATTATATAACAATGAAAACAAGTAAAATTCAATACTATATATCCAACTTTACAAAATCCTTTAGCCACACCCATGTCTGAAATCAGCTGACAGTTTCTAGCTGACAGTTTTCTTCAAGTCCCTCATAGATTATTGCTGAGGCTTTTTCTTCCTCCACTCTCGCCCTGCCCCTTTCCCTTCTCAGTTCCCCTTGCCTTCTCATCCCCCTCCATCTCCTCCATCTTTTTCTCCTCCTCTCCTTCTGCTTCTTTCTCCTTCTTCCTTTCAGTTGCTTAAGTTCACTGGAGACTACTGAATTGAGCTAATGTGTTACAAAAAACAACTTAAGCAACTTTTTGTTTAGCTGTTTCCTTTTCCCTTCCAATCTACTCCCTCTCATAGGCTGAGGCTGCTGCACAAATGTACCTCCATTAAGATGTTTGCTAACCAAGGACCACGTATTTACTCAAAAAAAAATCTCTCTTTTTTATAAGCAGATGAAGCATCGACCTGTAGGATTATGTACTTCTGATTTACTTACATATGTAAGTCACCTTGGTATAAGTAACTACAATGCAATATACTAATACCGTTCCCATTCAGAAATACATTAATACAAAATATCAATTCTTATATTGGAACCTCCTCATTTAGCAATGCATATTCGTACACACTGACTATGTTGATGCCTTTCCTATTAGGCAGTATATCATCAGTTATGAGGCAGACTGTTTGATCCTTTTGACTGAATTTTTTTCAACCTTAGATGACCAACAGGCTATGATGTATTGTTCACTAAACCAAAGATGTAATAATGTAATTTGGTCTGATCATTAATAATAATAGCAACCCCAAGAATGACAGCCTACTATATATGAATTTAAATGTTAAGTGATGTGCTCATATTTATAATATATTTTGTTCTTAGGGTTTTTTTTAATATACTTCTTTATAAATGTGTGTGTGTGTGTGTGTGTGTGTGTGTGTGTGTGTGTGTGTAGGTGGAGAGAAAAAGTGAATATAAAGAGTAAGCCTAGAGTATTAAGTTAAAACCATTTAAAGCATTTGTAACTGCACATACACTAATAAGAAAATTGAAGACAAGTCTATTTTTATTTATATTAAAGTCTTTAGGGAACTAAGTGCTCCATGAAATATGTAATCTGTAAGGAGTACCATTTCCACTTAAATTGAAATTTTAATTTCCAAAGGTAATTTTACCATAAATGTGTGTGTATGCATAAATGAGACAGACAAAAAGAAAGCATAAAAATATTTTAAAAAGCATCCAAAATGGTGCTTTTTCCTTCAAATTTGTTATTTATTGTCATTAGAATTTACTACAGCATAGTTTCAAATAATTGAAATTTCTGACCATAAGCATCCAGAGGCATGAAGGATTTCTTTCTCTATTCTTAAATTTCTTAAAAGAAGAACAATTAGTTTTTGGAAATAAAGAAATCATATTAATATTGAGATACATGGTCTTCAAAGTCTATAAACTTTGCTTAAATCATAGTATAAATATTTATTCACTGAGCATGACCAGAAATATAGTGAAGAGTTTGGTTTTATGGTTATACAACAATTTCTAATAAAAGTTGTATGGCACATTGTGAAAGTAGCATTCTATCATAAACTGGGTAGAAGGAATCTGATTCTAAGTTTATTTCCTATGGCCAATGAAATGGCCTTTCAGAATGCTTTATGAAACTACAAATCATTTGAGCTGCTCCCTGGCTGAGAAACTTAAATTAAATTGGAAAGAACCTCCAAGACAAATCAAGAGTCTTTTGAAACTATGTTAACTCTATCAACATAACTATCACCCTTACATTATTACTACTAATTTAGAGGCCTAAATAGAAGATTGCTTCACTCTTTTAAAAAATATAAGCTAATAGTATAATTTTAATGGAATTTACTATTCATTATACTTTTAGTCATATCCCTATCAGTGTTTTTCAAATTTGAATGTTTTCTGAGTCCCTTTTAAAGAAAAACAATTATGAATCACAGTGATAATTTAGATCATTTTATAACAATTAATATGTATTATATATAATCATATAAATAATAATATAAAGCTATATGTATAAAACTATATGTAAACTTGTGTAAATCTATAATTGAAATATAAACAAAGTTACCCAATGATTAGTACTAAAATAAACATTAAAGTGATAAATGATGTTGTTGCTTAAATTAAATGTTACATACAATGTGAGTAATATGGATGAAATTTAATACTTTTTACGTTATGTGTCTCCTGAAAAGAGTTGGGTAAAAATTTTATAGGGGGTAAAATGGTATTTGAATCTGATAGCCTATTGACAGTGCCAGCTTGTGGAACAGCCACAGACAACTGATGATTTTAGAAGAAAGCCTAGAGATGGAAAAGTGTTTAGATTCAGATTCATGTAAAATTTCAAGTCAGTCCTTTGATGTTTGGGAATCTAGAGACCAGTTTCCACATATAATTTGCAAAACTATATGCTTTATATGAACTTAGGTAAACAGTATGTAGAGGCACTAAAATTGGAAATACTGTTGGGAATATATTTAAAATTAAACAAAATCATAAGGCAAGTAAGAATTTAATAAAACTAGAGAACATAATAATAGCCTACTGTTGTTGGGAACAAAGTAAATAAAGGAAACCAGTGAACAACTTTTAGTTCAGTAAAATCCTGTAATTTAAAAAAGAATTTTACCTATAGAAAATTTGAAATTATAAAAGTATATTCATATTTAAGTAAGGTTAGAGGTACTTAGAGCAATTTTACTGAAATGCTTACAGTCTAAGTCAAATTCAGTATATCACTCTGAGAAACCATTTTCCACTGATTAATGAAAGGATTTGTTTCTGGAATAGAATTCTCTGCATTACAAATCCATAATAATTTTCTGTTAGAAGATTTTATATCATCAATGCACGTACAACCTACTTATTTCTATAGTCATAAGAATTTAATGTAGTGTAGCATCTCACATCTCACATTTCAGAACTGTGACTAGTCACAGTCCTTTGGGAGGAAACATGCAAACAGATTATGAATCCTTTATAATTCTTACAAACTGCATGTCTCCTCTCAGTAGTACTTCTAAGATTCATGGATATAATACCAAGCATGATTAAGATATCACAAACTATAATTCTACTCGATTTATAATTGAAAATGAAAAAGTTTCCCATAAAATGACATCATTATTTCTTTGAAAATTACAGGTATTCTAAAGTGTGGCCATGACCACAGGTATAAGTATCATAAATATCTCTGGGCAGGCTCTGAATTATTTTATTCCATTTAAAACCAACAGACTTATTTTCTTAATAGTGGTGTGTGTGTGCATGCATGAGTGTGTGTGTGTGTGTTGCTTCACTTTCAAAGAAACATATGCCATGTGAGCAGTATAACTTATGATAGATTAAGTAGACTGACTGTTTACATACTTGTGGAAGGTCACTTTGCAATACTTGCAACTAATGCTTTCAGAGAAGTTTCAATGGTGGTGAAGTATATTTATAAGTTTGAGGATTATGATTGCCCAGGGCATTAACATAAAACAGACCCGAGGTATTATCGTGAGGGTCTTTCCAGCAAATGGAAGAGTAAATCTTTAAGAAAAAACTTCACTTGCATTTCATTGGAAGAAAAATCTGAACTTTAAGGGAGTTGGTAGGGATATATAACATGAAAGCAAGATACTGAAAATAAGTCACTTCAGAATGGATGGAAGAAAATCAATGACCTTGATAATCTGAAAAGTCAGATTTTGGTCCTAGCTTCAACAGAATTTTAGTCAAAACTCTAAAGTCACCGGGTCTCAGTGCCTTCACTGGTTAAATAAGGGCAATGGACTAGAGGTTCTGTGATAAGCTATGAAACCTCCAAGTTTACAAACTGATTATTTTGTATTGATGTAACAATAATAGCATCAGGCATATATTTTATACAACCTCAGTTTTAAACTTCCCTTTTCATTCCAGCACCTTATCTTTTTCTCTATTATCCCAACTCCAAAAATTGTTTACCTCTGTGTCCCTTATCACTCACATGTTCTCATTTCCCAGTTCACTACAATGTTTTGTTTTTGTTTTAAGTAGACTCCATACCCAATGTGGGGCTTGAACTCATGACCCTGAGATCAAGAGTCACATGCGGTACCAACTGAGCCAGCCAGGTATACCTAATTCACTATGGTTTTAATCCCTTGTATATATTTTCAATTTCTGCCCATATCTCACAGGGCAGAGCTCCAGCCTTGTTTAAATCTAACTGTCCAGTCACTCTATATATAACTCTAACTGCTAAAGTTCATTGGAAATAAACACAATTACACCTATTTTTGATCAGTTATCTCTCAAAAAGGTACTTAGTGCTACCTAGTCATGTATACAATTACTGCAGTATAGGATTCTACCAAATGGCTGGCTGTGTGTAACCTCAGGAGTACACAGAGACATTTCTAGCAGGAGTGCTTTAAGATAATCAGTGACAACATCCTCAACTTTCCTACACCTGATCTACAGGATAAGGCACGGCTTGTGAGTTCGAGCCCCATGTCAGGCTCTTTGCTAACAGCTCAGAGCCTGGAGCCCACTTCGGATTCTGTGTCTCCCTGTCTTTCTCTACTCCTCCCTCACTCATGCTCTGTCTCTCTCTGTCTCAAAATAAATAAACATTAAAAAATTAAAAAAA
This sequence comes from Panthera uncia, assembly GCF_023721935.1. Classification (NCBI taxonomy): domain Eukaryota; kingdom Metazoa; phylum Chordata; class Mammalia; order Carnivora; family Felidae; genus Panthera; species Panthera uncia. Next base: position 94,630,730 of record NC_064811.1, on the reverse strand, counting down.
AAAAAACCTGACCTCAGTAAATTAAAAAAATACATATTTTTGTAATAATATCTAAACTACTCTGAAATAAATTAAAGATGCATCTTATAAAACAGATTATAAGCAATGCAATCAAAATTAAAATCAAATGGATCTAATTTAATTATTCCTTTTTAAAATATGAGAAGATCATAAATATATGTGCTATTTTCATTACTTACGTTTATAATAACATTAATAATGTATAACCAAAATATTATTTATGGAGCTAGGCAAGGAATATGCTAAAAGCCAAGGAGTTTTTTTTTCAAATGTATGCATATCCACCTGGTGTTTGGCTAAGGGAAATAATCAATAACAGTGATGTAAAAACCCAGAAATATTGCCGTTAATTTCTATAAGTTACTTAAAAAACAAATATATACACTGTTAAAATATAATGTATCTGACACCTAGCATATAATTTCAATAGGTTTTTAAAATATTATATGTTTTATAAAATTAAAACAGAATAACTGACTCTAATTGGATAAATTTTTGATATACCTGATAAGATAGTTTTTAATTATCTTAGTACTATATATGAAACAAAATCTTATGAATTTTTTCCAATGAGTTTTACCTATTTTATTTTGTGAAATTTAGAAGTCTTGAAAAATATTCTAGTTGCATTTAAAAGAATGAACACCATTAAGTATTTAAGCTGATAGAATATGCTTTTTACTCTTGCTAAAAGTACATACTTGGGATGAATTTTGAGACTATATGAGATATATTTATTTAAAAAATGTGAAAAGGAAGTCCCTTTTAGGAATTAGTATTTCATGCCAATTTTCTCTTTGATTTGCTTCCAGTGGACCTTCCCTCAAGTGCAATGAATTCTTTGACAACAATTCAGAGATAAAAGATGTATTAATCAACAGCTGTCATTTATCCTACCACCCCGTTTCAAATTTCTGAATAAAGAACTAAAGGCTAAAATACAGTCTTAACAGATTACTCTTAATGCCAAATATATCTCTTTATCTAATCTGATACACACACATATCAAACAGAATATGAAATAAACCTGATGTGTTTATGGTACGGACATTAATAATTAAAAGAGGCTATCGTGAAATCAATATTGTGATTTATCTCTTTCTCCACTCCCACATACACCAAAGGGGTTTTTCACCTTGGGAAAATACACAACAGTTGGACACAATTGAGGTAAGGGCTATGGCTTTCTTTTACTGTGTGGCAGAAGGACTACTATGAATGCAGGCAAATATTAGAGAGACTTATAGTGAAAAGAACATATGGAAGATAAAGATCTGGACAGTGATTTCCTTAAAGTTATCTTAGTTAGGGTTCTCTAAAAGCAGAATCTGAGAAAGGATTTCTTGTTCAGGAGATTTCTTGAGTAAGTGCTTAGGAACAGGTCAGTAGGGAGGCAGAACAGGGCAGGGACAGGTAGGGAAGAAAGGGATCTCAGCTAGAAACTAGCTTCAATCTTTCTCTATTGGGGATATCTTGCAAAAAGCTGCTTTGGAGTCATTTGTCTGGGACAGGAGTGGAGGCTGGAGGTAGTTTTGCGTAACTGCCTGGGCATTAGCACTCCTGTGTTGCCTAGGTTGTACGTGCTTCTCAAAAGAAAAGAACAGCCCTGGGCCATTAGCAGACAATACTTTTAGCAGTTGGGAGATGGGTGTACCTTCTAGTAAAGGTGATTTGGGCAAAGCACCAAGAGATCCACTTCAACTATCCATAACCCCCAATCCTTTGCCATTTCAAGACAGGGTAGCCCGCATATAATTGGTTGCTCGTGGACTTTGCAATAACAATTTTCACTGCACTCTCCCACATCAATTTTTCCTTCTACTAAATAAGACTCACCATACCTCCATTCTTGCTATTGTATTTCCACCTCAAGCCAAACAAAATAAAACACAAAAGTTTGTAAACAGAGTAGGCAAATCCAGATTAGGAGCAGATGTCACTTCTGTAAAGATACTCACTTTCCCCTCCAGAGAAAAGATGTCTCAGGGGATGGTAGATCAATTGTTCAATGTCTGTCTGTATGGCTGAGAGGTTAGGCAGTCAGCAATACCAAGACCTAGAACACCCTTGTGAGAGGAAGTCCCTATTGAGTAGCCTCCATAGCTAAAAGCATGCCCATTCCTTTCATTGATTATTTCTATGGAAATTCATTGAAGAGATCTACATTCTCTTATATCAATATCTACATTCACTTATATCAATCTCCTAGGGGACACTACCAACAAAAGATAATTAAATTAAATTACCTGTTTAGGCATTTGTTTGTTTTGCACATCATAGGAGTATGATTTTGGACTTCAAACATCTATGAGAGCTGGCTTATAGCTCTAAATTCTTCCACGACCCAGGCAAATTTTCCCTACTACCTAGGCAAATTTCCTTATTTCTCTTCTATATGTAGGTTTATTTTCCCCTTACCCTTCTACTTTGGATATGAAAATTTAGGTCTCATTTATATGTGTTTTTCTCATTAGACCTCATTAGAATTTTTCTGAATAGAATTGCCAAGTTGTAGAGAATGCACACGTTCATCTTTATAATTAGTGCCAAATTGTTTTATAAAATGATTCTACCAATTTGCATTCGCACTAGGAGAGTATAAAAGTTCCCATTGCTTTGCATTCTTGCCAACATTTAAGATTTCCAGAATTTAATCCTTCTTCCAGTGAGTGTGAAATAGCATCCATTGTAATCTAATTTGAATTTTCATGATTACTAATGAGCTAGAGAATCTTGTCACATGTTTATTGTCCAGTTTTATGAAATGGTCATTTTTGTTTTGTTTACTTATTTTATGTTTTTCTTTACACATTCATACATAATTATATAACATAGTTTGTCTAATAACTCCAATATCTGGTATTCTTGGTAGTGTAAATCTGTTTTGTGTTTTTTTTAACCTTCCTTCCTGCCGACTTTTACTCATGGTGGCATATTTCTTTACATGTTTGGAACATTTGAATTTGAGTTTAATCTATGAAAATGTATAGAGCTTAAACTTTAATCTATGAAAATGTGTAGAGCTTAAACTGCTTCTCAGCAGAGTGAATTTGTCTTTTCCTCTATTACTGAATCAGTAGTTACAATTAACACAGAATATTTTAGCTTTTCTCAAGGGCCTTAATTTCATTGGAGAATCTCTAGTTTACCTTTTCCATCTTGCCATGGCTTCAGGACTTACCTTTTTTCCCTACAGAACACAAATGTGGGTAAGTGCCTTAATGGAAAAAGCACCCTTTACTGTACATACCCTCCCCTACTTACTTGCTTCTTCCTTATTGCTCCCTGCTCATGTTTTAATTTACAGTTGTGTGTGTGTGTATGTGTGTGTGTGTGTGTGTGTGTGTTTTACTCCTGAATCTTTAAAGTTTCTTCCCTTAATTTTAGTGAGCACAACAATATAAAACATATATACCATTGCAGTTTATTCCGAGTATTGTTATAATTTTATTGGCAGGATCTGCAGTATAACTGAGCCCACAATACTGTTAGAAGGATCAGTCCCAACTCATGTACTGTTTAATTCTGAGATAAAAGTTCTAACTCCATTTCTGCTCATGCTTTAAGTCAGTTTCTTTCAAACTATGAGGTATAAAAATAATTTAGAAGGTTGTAAGCAAGATGCATCAAATATAAAAAGCAAATTACTATTTTGAATATATTGAAATGATACAAAGTTTAAATGAGTCAAATGAAAATGCATCTATTTGTGTGTAGTCATGGTAAAAACTTTGAAAGTCACTTCTCTAAGCTACTCTCAAAAGCCACTCCTATAACATCTTTTTTGACCCCTTAAGATGTAATTTCTTCCCATTCTGAAATACCACAACATTCTGATTATTTTATTTATATAATACTTTATGAACTCAACTTTTTGATATCCCTTCTTTATTTTATTTATTCAATATCTATTCCAATAGTTACATGTATAAGTATTCTTGGTATCTTATTCAAATTCAAAGATGCAAATTGAATATTATTTTTCCATTTTATAGATGAGGAAACTCATGTGTAAAGAGATATTAAGTAAGTTGTCCATGGTCTTGCAGTCATTCATTGGTTGATCCAGGATTGTATTCCAGGTCTCTGATATGTGACAACCTATGTTCTTTACTTTATCATGATGCCTTTATGTAGCTAAAAGTTTGCTTCTGACTTCATTTTTCTGCCAAAGATATGCCCCATGAACACATGTATATTAACAATACTCATGAATATATCTTATATAAAGATAGTAGTGAACAATTGCTGATGAGCTAGATATGTGTGTAATAGTTTATTTCCTCCATTCAATAAAATATGTAAAAATGAAAGTACATTTTAGTGATAATTTTGAATCACATTTGTTTTCAAGTGTATATCATTCTCAAGTCTTGGGTATTTTAGCTAATATTAAAGTATTCTTTTTTTTTTAAGTTTTTTTTAACGTTTATTTATTTTTGAGACAGAGAGAGACAGAGCATGAACAGGGGAAGGGACAGAGAGAGAGGGAGACACAGAATCGGAAGCAGGCTCCAGGCTCTGAGCCATCAGCCCAGAGCCTAACGCGGGGCTCGAACTCACGGACCGCGAGATCGTGACCTGAGCTGAAGTCGGACGCTTAACCGACTGAGCCACCCAGACGCCCCTAATATTAAAGTATTCTTATAATACTTCTGCCAATTGTTAGACACATTCTAGTTTATCAAAAGACTATGTCTAAAAATCAATACTTTCAAATATATATTCATTGGAATTTTATTTTGATTTTTTAGTTATAATTTTGTTTATATATTGCCTTGATTCTTAAAAATAATTTTTAAAATTGATAGGCTATTTCTGGTTTCTTTATGTTCAAAGACACAAAGAGTGGAACATCTTTTTATATGTAAGCAGTATTTGTAGTGGTTAGACAAGTAAATCTGAATTTCCCAACTTTCTACCTAGGCACCCTGGCGCATGCAGTAAACTCTCAGGAGTGCCACAAGATCTTTTAAATATTTGAGAGAGGCACAGGGACATCTCTCAGGCACCACATATACTACTATTATTAAGTTTTGGAAACTAATTACATAATAATGGAACTCTAAGATATTTCTTTTGATCTAGGAACACCATGAAGTAAATTACTGAGACACTACAGTGAATTGAAAAAGTTGGAGAACCTCTGACACAGAATCTGGAGCCAACCTCTGATCTAAATCACAGATCTGCCCTTTGTAAAGATGCCCAGAATATAATTACTATAAACTGTTAAGTAAATTTAGTAAGTAAGTCATCCTATCTCTAGCACCCCCTTAGAAGTTGGTATATAATGGGCACTTGATAAATATTTGATTACAATGAATGCATGACTGAGTAACTAAGCCACCTCACAAGAAGCCATTACTTCATAAGGAAAAAATTACAACCTGTTTTTTTTTTTTTTCAATTTCTCAAATTACACTCACAAATATCTGAGGGATAAAGTCTTTACTGAATGTATATTGAAAAACACCTCAGGCCTATAAGCAGAGACTCAGGCATCTCATGAGTACATAATATGATGTGTCAGGAAAAAATAAATGGAAAACACCAAATTCTGGTTATAATGATCAGTAACATTCTTGAAATGAAAAGGAGATAGATATCAAAGTTCAGTGATTAAATTAACTTCAAAACAAGACATTTAATCTTTTTTCTTTACATTCATATTTCAGTGATACACTTTCATTCAGAGGTAATCCTTCTCAGAAAATGTCATTAGCTAGCCTGTCAGCACATGGCTAACCGGAAATCACCTTGAATTGATTTGCATCCATAGCCTTATTTAATATTGAGGATCTTTTAAATCTGTTTGAATTTCCCTTCAGTGAAATGGCAAAGTTCTTTTTGGAAGGCTGAGGCACCTGATTAATAATCACATGTTTTAATAGGGTTATACTTAATTAAAGATAATAATGAAATCCAAGAAGAAACAATCATTTGCTAAATAATTTGTCTAATACCATGTATGTTCTATAAATTGAGAATTGGATCTAGAGACAAGATGAGATTCGGTTTCAATAAATAAGTAAGACTCCTTCAAAAGGAGGTTGTACTCTTTTATCAGGAGACACATAATGTCTGGCTGTTTCTCTGTGTGGTTTTAGCAGCCGTTAATGATCAATGCGTAGCTCCATTAATTCATTAGGAGTTATCAAATGGTGATATTGTAATTCCTTATTTATTCATTAGCTAGAGTATCTCTATAAAGAAAAATGTCTCTACTATTTAATTGCTAGTGGCACAGTTCACAAATGAAAGGTGAAATAAAAGCTTTTTTTTTTTTTTTTTTTTTTTTTTTACCTACTAGTTTTCAAAAGAGAGTGTTGGTTAATTGGTATTTTCCAACTATGGACAGTTATTTGCTTTTTGTTTTCCGTATCCTGATGAGCAAATGAATTTAAATGTATACATATGTATGTATATATAAGTTCATTTAAATACATGCATATACCTGCTCTAAGAATGTTCATTGTTTTAATATAAAGTACATTATCTAAGTGTCATATATTCAACTCAAATTGAACCACAAGGTTTTATTTGTGTCACATGTGTATCTCCTTTCTTCAATGCTGAGAGGTGTTCAATGACACTGAGGATAATTGAAGAGCACAAATGATTTATTTGCCATATGTCATGATACCAACTCAACACTATTAGAACAATAATATCAATTTGATTATTAACCAAATTCTTCTGTAGTTCTTCTTGTTCTTAAGGTTTATTCCAGTAGGAGAGTACAAAACAATTACTTTGCTTTAAAGGCCCATTAGATAGTACCTTACAGTGGGGTATACCTCTAAGTAAATACACATTTATCTTCATTTCTTTAATTTTATTTTTATTATTTATGGATGGCTTTTTGAAAATTAATTTTTAAAATTTATGTTAAAATGGGGCACCTGGGAGGCTCAGTCCATTGGGTGTCCGACTTTGGCTCAGGTCATAATCTGACCTGATGCAGTTCGTGGTTGAGCCCCGTGTCAGGCTCTGTGCAGGCAGCTCAGAGCATGGAGCCTGCTTCAGATTCTGTGTCTACCTCTATCTCTTCCCCTCCCCTGCTCATACTCTGTCTTTCTCTTTCTCAAAAATAAATAAACCTTAATAAAATGTTTAAAATAAAATTTATGTAAAATTGTTAGATGTTTCCAAAGAAAACTTCGCTAAAACAATGTATATTCAAAGAAGTCTGGCTTTATCTCTGTCCTCTCTTCTATGAATCCCTGTGTAGGTTACCTTTTCAAAAGCTTGTTTTGATTTACCATTCTATTTTTTACATGTAAGTAGATACATATATATTACTCATACACCCTCTTTTCTTAGATAAAAGCTATTATACACTCTGCACTTCTCTGTACATTGATTGTTTTTATAAAGAAAAGAACCTAGAGATCAATCCATAGTAGTACAGAGAGATACAGCATAGTGTTGGATTTAGCTTTGTTAGGCAATGTGGATTCATTTTCTTCAAATAGATTAGTTAAACCATTTATATTTATTGACATAATCAGTATGCATAGCTTTGGTTACGTTATATCATACACATATGTGTGCATACACACACATTTTATATCCATGCATTTGCTCTGTTTTCATTTCTCTCAATTTGGATTCTACCAGTAACAGGTTTTTGTTTTTGTTTTTTTTTCCCTCAGTATAGAATTTGTTCACACTGGAAGTTTCTGTAGGTGAGTTCTAAGGTTCATATGCCTAGATATCTCTAGCTACTGTAAACTTTACAGTGTTTACCTTAGACTCCTCTATGAAAGGAACACGTAAAAACCTTTCCAACTCAGCAGCTATTCTGAAATCAGCACACAGGACTTTCTTGGACGCACTATCAATGATTTCAGTATTCTTTTCTCAGTTGTTTCACATACCTGATTGATTTCCTTTGCTTCCTCCTCTACAGGTGCTAAATTATATGGGTCTTTTACCTCTAGGTATTTGACCCTACCCGCATGTTTTGTGGGTTTCATTGGCATATGTGTTCATCTACTTTTGTTTCAGATGTAGTCCATGATTTTTAGTTTCTCTGTACTTTTATGTTTATGGGAAATTCAGAGAGATGTGCTGCTGCTCCCATATTCCCAGAATATTGCTTATAATTTAATTTTAAAGGGGAAAAATCACATGTTAAAAAGTTCATTATGGGGTGCTTGGGGGTGGCTCACTCAGTTAAATGTCCACCTCTCAGGCTCGTGAGACCGAGCCCCACGTTGAGCTACATGCTGGGCTTGGAGCCTGCTTAAGAGTCTTTTTCTCTTCTTTCTCTGCCCTTCTCCCAAACTCACTCTCTCTCAAAAAAAAAAAAAAAAAAAAAAAAAAAAAAGTTTGTTAAACAGGTTCTTTGTGAAAATAAATGAAAAGTCTTTTTAAAATTAAAGTGTTTTTTAACTTGTATTTAGGTGATGCATGGTGTTACATAGTGATTCACCATCCCTATGTGCTATGCTACTCTCACCACAAATGTAGCTACTGTACCACCCAACCCTATTACAATACCATTGACTATAATCCTGATGCTGTGCCTTTTATTTCCATGACTTATTTATTCCATAGCTGAAAGTCAGTACTTAAACAACTCTCCTTCACCCCTTCTGTCAGTGCTTCCACCCGTCTTCCCTCTGGCAACCACGAGGTTGTTCTCTGTATTTACACGTCAGATTCTGCTTTTTGCTTATGTTTTTATTAATTTGTTTGTTTTTTAGATTTCACATGTGAGTGAAATAATATGATATTTGTCTTATTTCACTTAGCATAATACCCACTAGGTCCATTCATGTTGTCACATCCCTGAACTATTTTAAACCATAATAATATATTTAATTTTCCTAATGAATATACAATGAGGAATGGGTGCCTAGTTTCTTTTTTTTAATTTGTAGAATGTTAAATTTAACGAATGGATGTTAAGCCACCTCACCCTTTCTCAAACCTACATTGTCTTCCCTAGCTTTCTTCTGTTGCATAAAATCAGAGAAACGTAGGCTTCTTGGAGGTTTTCATCATCCCTTCTTTTGCCTAGGGACGTACCTGTTTCTGTTGTCATCTTTTTCCTCAGCTTTCCTATTCCCGTTGCCTCTGAAGTTAAGAACAAATCTAATTGTAATGATTGTTCTAGCCAATAACTACATAAAAAAGACTGAAGATAGCAAAACAAGGGAAAGTTACAAAGGTTATTGGACTTTCTAAAATGTATTGCAGTAGTCCCTGTTTATAGTTTCTTACTTTTATAAAATGGTAAAGAAAACCCAAGTTGGGTCCATTTATTCACTAAACAAATATTAATTGGACATGTTATGTGTAAGGCAATGGTGCTTAATTCTAGTTCACAAAATATACAGCCTATTCTAGACAGATGAGGTTTCAACTTCTAGTTTTTCCCCCAACTTTCTGATTTTGCCTTCAAATGCAGCCAAAACATGTATTATCGGGGGCCTGTGTGGCTCAGTCGGTTAAGCATCTGATGCTTGATCTCAGTTCCAGTCATGATCTTGGGGTTGTGAGTTCAAGCCTTGCATTGGGCTCCAGGCTGGGCGGGAGCCTACTTACAAAAACAGAAACAACACATGTATTTATCATAGAAGTCACCTATGAACTTACCTCAAATTTCCATCTTTGATGGCCTATTTGTTTCACTGGGTCATTCTCCTGTCCTCTAGCTGCTCTCTTGGGATATTTTTTTCATAAATTTATTTCTTATAATTTAAATTTAGGGTACTGAAACTGGCATAATATTGATGGCTTATGCTGTTAGAATACCTGCATCAATAATGATGACTCAGAACTAACAGTGACTAGAATTACTAGGATTCTAACTTTGGCCTTCAGCATTGGATAGTAGTTATTCAAACCAATTACTACTTCATTAATTACAAAAATATTTGTTGAGGAGCACCTAGGTGGCTCAGTTGGTTAAGCATCCAACACTTGATTTTGGCTCAGGTCATGATCTCACGGTTTGTGAGTTCCAGCCCGGCATCAGGCTCTGTGCTGACAGCGTGGAACCTGCTTGGGATTCTCTGTCTCCCTCTTTCCATACCCCTCTCCCACTCACTCTCTATCTCTCTCTGTCAAAATAAATAAACAAACTTAAAAAGAATATTTGTCAAACACACACAATGTTCCAGATACTAAAATCTATACCATGAAGATATATTTAAAAAAAATAGTCCCTGTTCACAGAGAACATTCTGGAGAGAAAAGCATATACATCATACATACATATACATATCTATATATGTGTATATATATACATATGCATAACAATATAGTAAGAGCAAACAAAATGTGTTGCTTCTGGGAATTTTCATGATATTTCAAAAGATAAAATTATATATATCTCAGTTTGCTGTGGATTTATAGACTCAACTTTTGGGGTGCCTGGGTGGCTGTCAGTTAAGTGCCCGACTCTTAGTTTCAACTTACGTCATGATCTCACAGTTTGTGAGTTCAAGCCCCGCATAGGGCTCTGTGCTGACAGTGTGGAGCCTGCTTGGGATTTTTTGTCTCCCTCTCTCTCTACCCCTCTTCCACTCACTCTCTGTCCCTGTTTCTCTCTCTTTCTCTCTCTCAAAATACATAAATAAATAAATAAATAAATAAATAAATAAATAAATAGAAAAGAAAGAAATAGACTCAACTTTTGATGCAAAAATTAGCAATCATATGTCCAATTCAAAATTCAAAAGGTACCTATAATCTTCTCTTCCCTTGGTACATTTTGTTCATTTACCTTGACTTCTCTTGCTTTGACTCTATTTCCTTGGGTCACTAGTCTTTAGCAATGTTCTTTTGTGCTACAGATTACTATCTCCTCTCCATCTGTTTTTCTTTCTGAAAGGATCATTAATGGCCACTATTCTTACAAAGGAGAAACAGCTTTTGGACCACAGCCTTATTGATCTTAATTAAATCATCTGATTCCTCTTTTCATGAAATCCCTTATAGCCTAGACGTGCTCTCTCTCTCTGTCCACCCCCCATCCCCTCCATCTTTCTCTCTCCTGAAATATAGCATGAATTTACCAAGTGAAATAATATATAAAAGTTATTTCCTGTCTTATGTATTTTAAAGGTCTCATTCTTATATTTTAACTAACTTTTGCTTCATATTTCACTTATTCTATTGCTGATAAAAATATTAGTTTGAAAACAAATAAATATGAAGGACATTATATAACTATCTTCCTGTTTAATACCAATATGTTTGAGAACTTTTGTTACTGTTCAATAATGATTTTGTTTTAATATCTGTATGGTTAAGAACATCCTTAGACATCACATTTAGGAAGTAGATTAGTCATGTATTATTAAAGTATATCTTTACATTGATGCTTTATATTAGAAAAGATACAAAACCTTGCAGCCAAAGTCCTGGAAAGAATTTGGGTTGAGATCTGTTATATAACCACAATTTTATTAATTTATTGATACTTTTATTAATCTTTTGTTTCAGAATATACATATATAAAAGGAGAACACATAAGAATTTTTATTTTCATCCATCTGTTTAAAGGACTAGATGAAATAATTTATTCTAGATAACTTTATAAACTATATATTTACTATTACTCGTTTTCCTTGTTAGGAAATTTAGATAATGATACATCCATACACGCACATAATTACTATATTTGAAATTATAGAAATGTATTGTTTAGATTAAGTCTACATTAAAAAAAACTAATAGTTTACAGCTGTAAACTATTCCAAGTAGGGATGTTTTATATTAAATAATAAGACAATAAACAGAAAAAAAAATGTAGTTTTCTTTGAACTTGTGTTGCAAATATCTGCTAAAGTAAAAGCTCTATTAAGAAATGTTATATAGAAGTAAAATTAGAGAAAACTTTCTAACCAGATGAAAATATTCTCGTTTGAGAAGTAAGATTTTTGAAATAAAAAGCACAATTAGCATTTACTTTTTTGTTAATTCTGTGTTCCCCCATTATCTGTTAAAACTGCTATGTCTTAAGCAATCAAAGAAAACAGTCTACTCATTTATATGAATTTTGTTTCCAAAGATAACTACGAAAGCTTGGAGTCCAATTATTTTGGCCTGCATAGAGTGGCATAAGATAAATCCAAGTTATTCTCTCATTATCTTCCTATATCCTTACTGATAATGACATTCTCCATTGTAAGCAGAATTTTATAGTTGACTTTCATAGAATGAATTAGATTGTTTTGCTACATCTTTGGTATGCAGCTGACAATGAGCCACAGAGCAGGGAGCCAGAAATCAACATGGTACCTCTATATTCACATGTGAATGATATATTCATTGTGTCTAAACATTCACAATGCACATACCGTATGTGGGATATTCTTACTCCTTAACTAATAGTTCATTTGGGTATACCTACAGGATAAAAGTCAACTGATGAAACATTTCATTAGGTTATCTTAAGACTAAAAGTATGTCATTATATTTGAAATAACATGGTATGTATTTTAATCTCAAAATTTAATGTTCACTACAAACTATATTTCCACAATTTAGTTATTCATTACTTTTCAAAACTGTAACACATTAGTTTTTCTTACTATTCTATAGCTTTGATGTCCCTTTCTCCATACAATTTCTTCCATTTTGTTTCCCTACATTACCTTAACTTGAAGAACCAGCTCCAATCCTATGAACATATAGACCTGTTTTTAATGTTTGTTTATTTAGAGAGAGAGAGAGATCAGGAGTAGGGAGAGAGAGAGAGAGAGAGAGAGAGAATCTCAAGCAGGCTCTGCACTGTTAGCACAGAGCCTGACACAAGGATAGATCTCAGGAAATGGGAGATCATGACCTGAGCTGAATTAAGAGTTAGATGCCTAACCCACTGAGCCACACAGGCGCCCCTCCTGTGACCATGTAGACTTTACTCACTATTTCAACCATGACCTGTATCTCTTCACAATTCATAGCCCTTGTTTTCTATTCCTCTGTACCACCTAGGTACTCCCTAGGGAAATTTCTCTTATTCCATTTTGTATGGTGTTATTGTTTAAGTTAGACACAATCTTGTTCCTACCACAACTTTGCAAGTCCCTTAATGGTATGGCCCCTATCACTTAATGGAGTGATAGTAAATGTATGTTGAACAAATTAAAGTTGCAAGCAAATAAAATAACAAAATAATGGGTTATCATTTTACTGTTTTCTGCACCTGAATAGAAGAGCTTTGGAGAAAAAAATATAAGAGAAAAATTAAAACCACCAATAATCCAATCAACCAAATATGATTGTGTTACTTTGAGTCCTTTGGGGAGCAGATGCCAAGTTGGGATTGAACATGCAAGAGATTTATTACAGGGAAGGAAGATGAGGAAAATGAAAGACCTTTCAGATGTGAAAGCTGAGTTTCACATGAGCTGACGTCTTCTGTGAAAGATATATAGACAGAAGGTTAGATAGGAAGGATTTCAGACTGCAAAGCAGCTCTAAGAAAATTTAGACTAGACTGATGAGAAATACTTGATTCAGAGACACCCACTGGAGGAGTCATGTGTCTCTCAGGAATAGTCCTCAATAAGCACCCCTTCCATGTTCAGTAATCAGGTGGGAATAGGCTGGTGTGAAGGCATAAAATGTATGAAAGGCAGTGGTGCATCCAGTGGGGATACAAATGGGATCATCAATCAGGGATGGTCCCCTAAGAGATTAAAACAGCACATTTTTATAGGTGTCACTATTATCAGATGATATTTCAGTGTATTTTTCCCAATCATTTTAAGGTATTTATATTTAGAAGGCAGTAACAAAATTTTTGAATCCTGCATATTTCCATTTACTATTATAATGTATCTCAAATGTGATTTAAATTATTGTAAATATTGACTAATTACAGAATATTTTATTATTGTTTTAGTCACTTCCTCTTCACCCTGTTGGTGAGATAGGGATCCGTCTCTGGGGTTGTGGAGATGGCTGAACACATAAAACTTGACATTGGGCATATGAGGTCTACAGGAGCCTATCAATCATATATACCCACAGTCTAAAGAAAGAGTCCATCACAGGCCATGAAGGGCTACGTGAGGATTGCACTTGAGAACAAAGTGAAAAACCAAGGGTGTGGGAGGAAAACTTTGTAGTATCAAGAGGACAGGGTGTCTCTGGTTCCCACAGAAGGATATAATTGACTTGTTTGAATAAATGAAGACTGAAAAGGAACTGAAACTTGTTTCTCGAGAATAAGGAAGAAATGTGCCTAATCCCCTTGAGAGGAAGGAATTTTGGCTAGGGGAACTTATCTACAGGAGCAAAGTGTGGAGGGGAACTTGTGGTTAAGGCCATTTGAGGCCCTCCTTATTTCACCAGAGGTCAAGGCAGCACATGATATGGAACCTTAATGTGCCTCACATCATAATTATTAGGGTCAATATAATTAAAATATTTGTTCCAAAATACAGTTAACTTCTTTTAATATTAAGTTTTTCAGTTGTTTATAGCTAGTCTAAAATTTTATTTTATTTATTTTTAATTGTTTATTTTTATTTATTTATTTTTTTGATAGAGAGGCAGAGAGAGAGGGAGACAGAGGATCTGAAGCAGGCTCTGTGCTGACAGCAGTGGGCCCAATGCGGGGCTTGAGCTCACAAACCTCAAGATCCTGACCTGAACCAAAGTCGGAGGCTCAACCAACTGAGCCACCCAGGCACCCCTGGTCTAAGATTTTAAATAATTCTTCAACTAGTATATTGAGACTAATTCCTTTGTGTAACTTAAGCTAATCCTCAAAATAGCTTTTTAGAGTTTTTTTTTTCCTATTAAACAAGGAATAAAATTTTAAATGCTTGATGAACATTGTTCAAATTCTACCCGAAAGACCGAACAAACAACCTGCCACTAGATTTATGACATGCAGCTTTTCTATACATCATCACTAATGAGTATTTTCACTTATTTAGTGATAAAAGTGTTAATATGTTGGGTAAATTCTGTATTATTAAATAAATAGAACTGATTTCTGAGAAAAATCAAGTGATAGCTCCCATTTCATACAATGTATCAAAATAACATAGTTATATTTAAAAATTGCATGTTTTTAAAAGAATGTAGAAGAAAACATCTCAATCAATACGATGAAGAAGTACATTTTTTAAAAATTGAAGATACATTTAACTACTTAAAAATTGATAACAACTTCACATTAAAAATAACAGGTCAGCAGGATTAGGCCCCTTAGGATCCTGGTAGATATATTGACAAGATAATATTAAGACAAAATAAAGGATAAAACACAAACAGTAACAGACATTTGAAAAAGATAGATAATAGTTTACTACTAATCAAAGAAATATAAATTCAACAGGTTTGCTTATAAAATTAGCAGCATTTGGGGTGCCTGGGTGACTCAGTTAAGTGTCTGACTCTTGACTTTAGCTCAGGTCATGATTTTGTAGTTCCTGAGTTGGAGCCCCATATGGGGCTCTGCACCAACAGCAAGGATGCTGCTTCGGATTCTGTCTCCTCTCTCTGCCCCTCCCACACTCATGTAAGTGCATATGCACGTGTGCATACACACTCTCTCTTTCTCTCTCAAAACCAAATGAACTTTTTAAAAAGTTCAAAATTACCATTTATAGCAGCATTATATCAAGAATAATAAATATTATGGAAGAAAACCTATCTTTTGGGAAACTCAAAGAACATGATTCATCTTCCACTTAATGAATTTGATTGTTTGGGGCCAAAGATCAAACTTCTAGAACAACAACAAAAATCCTTACCTATCATATGCTCTTGCAATGAAGTAAGGTTCAACTGGAAGACTTAAGAATAAATCTGACTATGAAAATATGTAATGTGTCTGAGACAATTTTATGAACATCCTAATCAAAACCCATGCATCACTATACCATTTAATTATAGAGTCTAATGTAATTTTCACTCAAATTTTTGAGACAGTACAGAAAAGAGAAAACACCAAATTTTGTTAAATTTGGGACCAAAATTATTTTCTGTTTTTATATGATTTGAGTGCGTGCAACTTTTACCCTGAAACTTCTCAAATAATTCCAGTGATAGAAAACAAGTTTTTAATATAATGTTACATAACTATATCCTATCAAAGAGAGTATTCTAATAAACATTTATGAATGGAAATTAGTTCCTATATGAAAAATTAACAATGATGCCGCTGAAAAACAGTAAATTTAAAGTAAAATAAGAAAACTATAAATGCAGTCAGTAAGTACTATTGTTGACTGAGCTTTTTCAGAGTTTTCAGTGGGTATCATTTTAAATTTTTAAAGAATTCAAATTCTCACTGAAGACTGAGGCGGATTATATACCTTAGCACAGGAAGAGCTTTGTGATTCTCCAGAACACATTTGCTTAGACGTGATTTGATTCTGTAAAGTTACTAAATATTCCAAAATATACTTGAAAATTTCCAGAAATGTGGTCTTGATTCTGCTTCAGGAGTTAGAGAAACAAGTCTCTGATGTTCCTTGTCTTTAGATACCCTCAAGTATCTAAATAAGCATTGTCTTTTTCTGTATAACAAGAGTTAAAAAATGTTCTACGGGGCTTTTCTTGTTTTCTTGAGATCCATGGACATTAAGTGCCGATACATTCTAAAGAGAGGTGTTGGGGGGCGCCTGGGTGGCGCAGTCGGTTGGGCGTCCGACTTCAGCCAGGTCACGATCTCGCGGTCTGTGAGTTCGAGCCCCGCGTCAGGCTCTGGGCTGATGGCTCGGAGCCTGGAGCCTGTTTCCGATTCTGTGTCTCCCTCTCTCTCTGCCCCTCCCCCGTTCATGCTCTGTCTCTCTCTGTCCCAAAAATAAATTAAAAAAAAGTTGAAAAAAAAATTTAAAAAAATAAATAAATAAATAAAGAGAGGTGTTGGATGATGGGTGGACGTTTTGGTTCTTTCTTACATCATAGTTATAAAAGGAAGAGAAAAATCAAAAGAAGTGACACAGAGTGATGATTTATATAGAGAGATGCTTACTCGGAGTCTTTTCCCACTCTCTTCTATTTGGAGAGAGAAAAGTGATTTCTTCTCCCCAACTTGCATGCTTAAACCATCTGAGGGTGTCCAGAGAGCCCCAGAGTTAGTATGGAACCTGAGTGGTGTCTAGGGAAAGAGTTATTTAAGGAGCTTCAGTAGAACCTACTAGAAGTCAGAGGAGAAAAGGCTGTTGCCTTATTCTTACTTGGAATAAAACCAATGGATCAGATTGGCCGGAGATGCCTATCAGAGAAGAGTGAAGAGAGGGTGTTAGTGGGAGGAGCCACACTTTCAGAGTGAATGGCACAGGCTAGACCCATCTTGCCAAAGTTCCACCCAAGCAGTGAATTGATGTCAGCAACTGACCCCTTCTAGTCAAATAGGATCTTGGCCCTTTCCCACTCGCTTATTCCCTGAGCCATGGATGAGCCAGGGCAGCATGTTCCAGAGAGGTTTTAAAGAACCAGGTAGAGCAAAAACAAATGAGCAGACTGCTTCTCCCTTCCCCCACTGCCACATTAAATATGGTCTGGAGAGAAGAGATATATTAAATAAGATAGGGAATCGAAGTTTTTATTTAATGTGACTGGATTTATTTTTTGATCCCTGAAAATTAAACTGTTCTAACACTGTAAAGTGAACAGATTATGAGATAGGACTGAGGTCATAGGGGGACAGAGAAGTGGGACCCCATATAAAGGGGTAATAACACTGTGGGAAGAAGAATTAATTCAACTGGTTGCATTGGCTATAGTTATTTAACCATCCCTTACAGAATATGGTATCAAGATTTCTGAATATCCTTGTAACACTTTTCTGAATTATCTATAATTTCTCCATTAAAGTGTGAAACTCAAAACTTGCTTCATTGTAGCACTGTCCTCAAAGGAACATGGCGCTATTTTGTTTTCATCCTAGTCACATGTTCTTCATTTTATCTTACATACTTATTTTGAATTCTGAGATCTTTGGAGATCTATCCACCCAACTCAATCTATTTTTCTTACCTTGCTTTAAAATTTTCATTGCAGTTATTTTCAACTGTATGATCAGAATTACATTTTTAGGATCTTCTATTCATCCCTTTTGAGTTGGCTTTTCAGTTAGCATTCTGACCATTGGATAACAATAAAATTTTCCTATTGTATTTATTTTTTTCAAAAGCCTGCTTGTCTGTCAGAATTCCATTCTTTCTCTATTAAACAATGAAGGATGATAGAGTTACTATGACTTACAGTTTCTGTCAAGATAACATTGCAAGTAAGCATTTTTGTGGAAGGCAGAATTAAGTTCAAAATAGCAAATTGTCTTGTTACTTCTAAGACAATTGTCTGCAAATTACATTAAGAATTTATTGGATGCTCAGCATTAACAGAATAAAAATTATGAAATGCATCCAAATAGATGCTGCTTCTGATCAGACCATATGTGTATATTCTTATATATAATTTGTGTTAGGAAAATGTCCCTAGCATCATCTGGCTGGCGGTAGTTTCTAACATATTTCAGTAAATGTATTACTTCTGTTTTCTATCTCATGTATAAGCATTCAAAGTTCTTGTTTTCAACTCTCTAACTTTATGTATTTGTTCATAGGAATGTTCTTTCTTCACTGTCCTTTCACTGTAGAGCAGAAAACCATACTAACAACAAAATTATACAATTAAGTAAAATACATTGGCTTCCTTGGTTTTCAAGAAAAAAATAAACTAGGTATACTTTATGCTCACTTATTCCTAGTTTTTTTTTTAATTTTTTAAATGTTTATTTGTTTATTTTGAGACAGAGTGCAGGAGGGGCAGAGATAGAGGGAGAGAAAGAATCCCAAGCAGGCTCAGCACTGTCAGCACAGAGCCCAATGTGGGGCTCAATCCCACAAACCATGAGATCATGACCTGAGCTGAAATCAAGAGTCAGACGCTTCACTGATGGAACCACCCAGGCATACCCCTATTCCTAATTTATAAAATAAAATATTTTCCCCTCCCAACTACAAACTCTTCCCAGCCCCGTTCTTCACTCTCTGTAGTCCTCGTTTGATTGTGAACCAACTTTCCTACTTTCTCAGTTGTTCCACAGAAGGCTTTTACCTTATCTTACCTTAACTGAAAACTGGAACTCGTAGGGACACACCTTTCTGTATAAGCCCTCTCTGTACCCAAAAAGATACTGGTCCAGCAGCGAAGTTTGGAATTCCCCTGATTCATTATTGCTGCTCCAAATAGTGTTCCTTTACCTTCATGAGCATTTAGGTTGTTTCCATTTCCTAATTGGGGCATTAGGCCAATTGGCCACATGGGCCTCAACTTATTCCATTGTCATCTAATAACAATAACCTCCTAATCATAGACTGAAAACTTCAAGCTCTCTCTCAGGCTTACTCTCCATCCCAAGCCCTACCTTCAACCTAGTTTTCAACTTAGAAGGTAACTTCCAAGTAGAGCCCACTCCTAAGCCTGTTTCTGCAAGAGATGGTACTAGGACCAGCCCAATCAGTTGCCTAGAGAGATAAGAAAGAGATTACCAGACACAGCATGGACTTATTGAGACATATGTTTATACATGGGTTTTAAATATTTGCCCTTTTAACTCGTTTGATTATTTTTACAGTTAAATGTTCAAGAACTTAAACTCTTAATTCTGTGCCCACACCAATTTCAATACCTTCGTCTCTACTCTCCTACCACTGACTCCTAGAGCCATCATCTGAAAAATATCAACCTCAGAGATAGATTCCACTGTCCCAATCTGACCAAAACCTCTTTTCCATCTATCTTTCCCACATGCTCACTCAGCATGTGTCTGCTTTTTACTTATCTCATAGGGGCTTTCAGTCCATAATCTCTCTGTTTCTTCTTCTGTCACATCTATACAACAAAACTCTGAGCTGAATCAATACTAAAACCTGTGTTCTCTACCACCATGCATGAGTAAATAAATTCTGAGAAAATCACAACTCTGTGGAAGTGGGTGGTAGGTATCTGACCCCATTTAGGCCTCTGTAATATATTTACCTGTCATTTTACTTTTCACTCACTCATTCTTCTCAAAGATAAATAGCAAAAGTACTTTATGTTGTCCTTTTCTCAACAGCCTGAAGTCTTAGTAGTTTTACCCTGTAAATTATGAAGAAGATGAAGGCCACCCAGATGATCTCTTTAAGTCAATATTTCCCATACATAAAACATATCTACATATGCATAGATTCTTCTTTTCCCCCCCTGAAATATAAGAAGTGTCCCTCTTCCTGTTTATGACCAGTCTCAATCTGTGCTTTGATCTTACCTCTGTCTCCTCTGAAATCTTGTTCTATTTTTTTTTAATTTTTTTTTCAACGTTTTTTATTTATTTTTGGGACAGAGAGAGACAGAGCATGAACGGGGGAGGGGCAGAGAGAGAGGGAGACACAGAATCGGAAACAGGCTCCAGGCTCCGAGCCATCAGCCCAGAGCCTGACGCGGGGCTTGAACTCACAGACCGCGAGATCGTGACCTGGCTGAAGTCGGACGCTTAACCGACTGCGCCACCCAGGCGCCCCATGAAATCTTGTTCTATTAATGAACATCTCTAGTGTCTGTATTTTCAACCTGTCTTCCTCTAAGGCATCCTTCTTCATAGCCTGTTAACATGTTCAATGCTTTCTCATTCTAAAAACCCATCTCTGACGTCTCATACCTTTCTGGTTGCAGCTGATTTTTATTTTCTTCTTCTTATTGAGAGTTCTTTAAGCAGTAGACTACTCTTGATTTTAACACTTTTTTTTTTATGACATTCGTGCTGGATATCTTATGCATGCCTCTCCAGATCCAAGTTGACCTGTGTGCATTGTATCAATGAACTACCTTGTTCGACAATGACCAATTGGATTTTGCCAATATGAGACACATGTAGAATCTTGGCAGAAGCAAAGTGAAATAAAAAATATCCATTTATCTGTGGCGTTGTTGCACTCTGGATGAATATCTTGACTGGAACTCTCACCTCTCTCAGGTAGTCTTTCTACACAGAATTCTTTTTCTCTTAGTTCTGGAAACCCCTCCCACCTCATGAACTATAGGTTTGGAAGTGATAATGGAGCTTTGCTTTTAGGTCCTAAGTTATTGTATTATCCTTTGTGATTTTTCTATTCCCCATTGTTATTTTTATAATTCACCCCTTCATAAAATTCTCCTCTAGTTATCTTAATTTTAAGGATCCTTTCTGCAAGGATCTTAACTAATAAATACTATGTTCAATTCTCACCTAATGTCATCTGGCTTCTACCACATCTCTGTAATAAAGCTATTCTTTTTCAGTACCACCTAATACCTAGTCCTAGTTAGTCTTTTTCAATTCTTATTTTATTGACATTACCACTTTATAAGGTGATAATCTCCTAATATGTCCAGATATACAATAATTTTATTGTTTTCCTTTTAGTTTCCTATCTCTTCTTTGACTCTTTTTTTTAATATATCCTCTTAAAACATTGTTCCTCCCAGTGGTTCCAGCTCAGCCTACTGTTATTTGTATTCTTCTCCTTCAGATTTGTGAGGGTGATCAATAGACAGAATTTCAGCAACCATATGCAGACTGATATATTTCCAAATCTTTATTTGTACTCACATCTCTTCCCTGAGATTCAGATTTTAATACTAAGCCACTAGTTAGGCATCACCCCCTGGCAGTCTTTGTCCAAAGTACAGCCATCTATTCTAGGAAGGATTTTCACCCTGAATTTTAAAAAATTATTATTCTTTGATAGCCAGTTCATCCAACCAGACACTCATGTTAAGAATCCTGAGTGTCAAGGCACCTGGGTGGCTCAATCGGTTGAGGATCCGACTTCGGCTCAGGTCATGATCTCGCTCGTGGGTTGGAGCCCTGTGTGGGGCTCTGTGCTAATGGCTCAGAGCCTGATGCCTGCTTCTGATTCTGTGTCTCCCTCTCTGTCTCTGACTCCCCCCGCCCCCAACTCATGCTCTCTCTCTCTCAAAATAAATAAACATTAAAAAGTTAAAAAAAATAAAAAGAATCCTGAGTGTCATATCTGATCCTCCATAACCTCAAACTTCTAATCAAGACTTACTACTGATTATGTGCCCTAAATTTCTCTTGGAATTTATGCCCTGTTATCCTTCTCTACTATAAGTGCTTTTATATGAACAATTGAGGCAATAGTTTCTTCCACTCAGGGTTATTGTGATGAGTCTGTGGGTTGATACATGTGAGGCTTTTATAACAATGTCTGTCAAAAAAGTTAAGTGCCCAAAAATGATGCTTTAGTATGATCTTAAAATTTAAGTTTCCAGCAAGATACTAAGGTAAAATAGATGTCAAATTATAAAATCAGATCAGGATATGAAGGATTTACGAAGGAAATTCGTGTTGTGATTTTCTCAGAATTTATTTACTCATGCATGGTGGTAGAGAACACAGATTTTAGTATTGATTCAGCTCAGAGTTTTGTTGTATAGATGTGACAGAAGAAGAAACAGATTATGGACTAAAAGCCCCTAAGAGGTAAGTAAAAAAACAGACATACACTGAGGAGTTACAAAGGAAAGTATCTATGATACTTGAAACTTGTCTCTTACAATGAGACTATAAAAAAGATCAAAAGAGCAATTTGAGAATTTTTTTTCTTTTTTTTTAAGGTTTATTTATTTTTAAGAGAAAAAGGGACAGAGACAGAGAGCGTGCAGGAGAGGGGCAGAGAAAGAGAGGGAGACACAGAATCCGAAGCCGGCTAGAGGCTCTGAGCTGTCAGCACAGAGCCCTACGCAGGGCTGGAACCCATGATCCTGACCTGAGACGAAGTCGGAGGCCCAACTGACTGAGCCATCCAGGCGCCCTGAGAAAAATTTTTCAAAAAGATTTTGTGAAACCCATCCTCCTCCCCAAAAAAAGGTAGAATGTAGGTTGCTCTCCTTTTCATTTCAAACGCACAGAGATTGCGCTTCAGGGAGACAGCTCAGAGAGTTTATGTTTTACCTATAGTTTTGAGACATATTATTCTCACTCATAAATCTAGAAACAACTATAGGGGGTGACAGACTACTTTGGAGGAGAAGTTAGGTGAGGGCAGGGTTTCATTCCCATGCTAATGGCAAAGGATGTATCTATGTTTCAGAAAAAGGAATCAGTAGGTTTTCAGTCCTGTCCAAGAGGAGCATCTGGCAGCATATGTATGGAGCTGCCCACCTGTTAACCTCACTGGAAAGGAGTGCCAACAGGGAAATAAAATACCTCAGCTACATAGCATGCAGAAATGCAGTCTGAGAATATCATGGCATTCATAACGTCGGGGAACATTCAAAGAGCCTGTGAAAACACTCCGACAGAGAAGGGGTCAGCCAGGTTACCTCTTTTCCCTGCCATCCTTCCTTTGAATCAGGCTGGGAGTTAAACAGCAACTAGACTTTGAGGAAGTGTGGGGGTTAGCAGAGAAGGGAAAAGCCGAAAATACCTCCTTTTCAACACAAGTTGTAGACTGAGGCAGGGAGAGAAGAGATGTTTTACTGTAAAAGATTCACTTATGATTAATGTGAATATTTTGTCTGAATACTTTTAACTACCAAGCAAATGAACCTGTGAAAAAACATGACTGCATATTATCTAAAATGGAGTAGAAAAGGGGACCCTTGGGTGACCCAGTCAGTTAAGTATCTGACTTCGGCTCAGGTCATGATCTCATGGTTCCTGAGTTCAAGCCCTGCAATGGGGTCTGTGCTGATGGTGTGCAGCCTGCCTGGGATTCTCTCTCTTTCCCTCTCTCTATGCCCCTCCCCTACTTGTCCTCTCTCTCTCCAAAAATAAAGAAGTAAAGCTAATTTTAAAAAATTAATAAATAAAATGCAGCCAAAAAAGTCAGAAGACCGCTCAAGTTTTCTTGCAGTACAGGAAACACTACATTTACTGTGTTCATTTTAAAGTGGTGGTGGAACACATAATAAAGTCAGGTTTTGATTATGTCATAAACTGGGTGCTCAACCATCAGGTACATTAGCTCCTATGATTATTTATATTATTATTGATGATGATGATCGTGATGGTTACTTAAAGTTCCTATCCTCACTTTTGTAAAACTGTAACACCTCCTTACTCTTGATTGATTCTACTTTGGTTCCTTTTAAGTTCATTTTCCACAAAATCACTAGAAGAATCCATCTAAAACATGAAGCAATCAAGTCCTATATGGTCTTACAAAAAACTCTTTAGAGCCCCTTTTTCTGCACACTTCTGTGCTTTACTGTACCCACCACAATGTTCTGCCTGCCCATCTCTCTTGTGGCAGATATTTGACACAGAAGATATTTGAGAGGAAAATCTGAGTCAAAGCAACAAACAAACAAAAACATGGTGGATGAGGAACAGCAGGCTTCTCATATCTGACTTTAATTTGGCTGGCCTAGAGAAGCAGGACAGTAAACCAGAGAAATGGTGAGGGTCAATGTCATGGCTTCTTTCTTTAAACTGGGATTTATGTGAAAACCAAATTCTGTGCGTGTGTGTGTGTGTGTGTGTGTGTGTGCGTGTGTGTGTAATATGTTATTTTCCTTCAAGAAATGAGCTGTGAGAAAGCATGTATCTGAGTGTGGGTATATGCATATGAGTGTGAATATGTTTGTATGAGTGTGTATGGGTGTGGGTGTTTTCATGAGCATGTAGAAACTAGGGCTCAAATCAATTTTACTGAAAAGTTAATCTCTATTACATTGTCTAATATAGACAGTAACAATCATGATTCCCTCTTATAATACATCTCTCTTTGAAAGCTCTCTACTGACCCAAACCAATGTGCTTCAATAAAAATCAACTTCAATAAAGTCAATGATACACTGTGTTTGCTACACTGTAGAAAATTAACTTCTATGCAATCACATGGAAAATTGGCTACCCAAAAAAGTTGAAAGATAGAGTTTCATTATTCTAGAATTAGAGCAAAAAATGTTAGAAGGTAAAGCACTCTATATTACATTTAATCATATGAATGGAAAATTATAAATAATAATTTTTAAAACTACAAACCATTTCAGTGGCAATGTATTAGTTTACTAACATAAGTGACACTTTTATAGATACGAACAAGCCTGATGGATATTATTTAAGAAAATGGTTCAGTGTATAAGAGATTTTGAGAATTTACACAATTTTCTTCATAAAGTCACATTGTGTAAGTATATAACTTGTTTTTATAACTATATCCAGGACTAGTAAGCTTGAAAGTAAATAAACCTAAATTCAAGCATCACTTTCAATTATGTCCCTGTATACTAAACTCCAGTGCATCTGCAGTAATAAATAGATACCACAGGATATGTGAACTCTAAAAATGTAATATATGTTGTTCATGTGATAGCAGGTTAATAGAATTTTTATGGAATAATTCTCCTTTATTGTTGCCAATATGTAGAACAAAAACAGAGATAACAAGTTATTAATGAGTTTAAATTCTCTCTAAAAGGTACACTGTCAGAAACTCTCAATAATATTCTCCAATTTTAAGTTTGTATTTTTGTAGACATTTTGTTTCTTCATGTTTATGAGATAAATATGGTCAGTAAATAGCCTATCTTTGCCTCATCACAGTCATCCATTCTCCAGGTAAGAGTACTGAGCTAACAAATAGGATCAGATGTCAAATCAGATTGGCATGAATTAGATTTCTCACTCAGTATCACACTTTACTAAACAACTTTAAAGATATAGGCAATCAAGGAGCTCATATGAAGCAGAGTATGTTCTAGGATATCAAGGCTGTGCTTCAGGTCATTTTCCCATGTTGGACTTGCCACTCTGGCCCAATAAGGTGAAGTCCCTAAAGGACATTTTTGGGGTACCTAATTCATGGGGGGGGACTTAAGTTATGAACCTTGTTCATTTCATAACCTTAAGGTTTTATGACTTATGTGGCATTCTCCTGGAGAATTAAAGATGCTGAGTTCTGTTAGTAAAGGTAATAATCTTCAGCCAGGGCATCATTCTCAGGGCATTTCAGAAACCAGGTCTCTTCCTTCTAGCAATCTAATCAATTTATTTGCTCAAAGATTCAGATGACAAGATTAGACTGCATCTCCTGACTTCTTTTGTCTGGGGATGCCCTCAATAAAGGCAGAAAATACGTCATAGATCAGCTGCTCCAACTCTTCTGTTTCCAGTTAATATAGTCTATAAAATCTTCACAGAAGTATATAATTTGTGTTTAAAGGAATTTATATTTTTCACTTTTTTAAATGTTTTTCTTAGTGCTATATTTGTTTTGAGGGGAAACTTAGAAAGCCTATTGGACGAGGGTAGTAATTTACCTACAATTTTATATTGGACATAAAATTTCTGAAAACATGTTTTTAAACATAGGTAACTGAAAGTTAGGTAGTGTATAGGTGATGAATCTTCCTTTAGCTCAAGCTATTTGACAATCACATCGTTGATAAAGAAGAATCCAAGAGAAATGGTAAACGAGCAATGACAACACCACTCCTATGTATTGGTTAGATGAATATTTAGACCAAAAAATAAAAATGAAAAAGAGAGAGAAAGTGGTTTTGAAAAGAGCAACACAGAGAGAATAGATTTAATTCAAAAATAATGATCACCTTAAAAAACTAGCAGTTGTTTTCTCACAGAGAAATATTTCTAAGAATTAACACATCTTTCTGAAATAATATATGAATTTTAGAAGATCTAAGTTTTCATATTCTCATACTTTTTATTTTCTATTTTATTGATTGATACATTTTTACTAAGCATAGGCACTAAACCTACTAATAATATTATAAGCACTTTATTACCACCACAATTTATTTTATAAAGATTCTGAATTTTGCACTCTTAAAAAAATAAAATAACACACATCTACCACATATACCACTTAATTTTTCTTCCTGGTATTTATGTAAAACTCTGTGCAGGGTACTAATTAATAATGGAAGATTTATAGTCCATCTTGAAATAACTGACCTATCACTTATTTGAATAGAATAATTATAAAAACACACTGTAATAATTTTGATTGTTTCTTAATTTTTACTAATTTGTAAAAAAATAATTTAAAGTCAAAATAATGAAGCTGAGATTGCTTACAAAGAAAGCCTATCAATTTAAAAATATATAGTTAAAAACTCTCTCTATATATATCAGCCCCCATATTGTTTATGTAGAAAAAGGAATTTCATAAACAAAATTTAACTTAACATATTTCTATATTTTCCCAAGGATTTTAACTCTCTATCTTCTACAAAGAAATCTGTCTGCTAAACATCATTCTAGTTAACGTAGCAAAACTTCTGCTGTATGTACACATATACAAATATTGCAACTTGGTTTAGACACTTGAAAATCAGTACAGAGGAATGGTGCTGGTCATTGCTTTCAATGGCTATATATTTTTTGTTTTTGAAAGTAAATTATTAGGTAATTTCATTTATAATTACTAAAATATTTTGACTACAGTAGTGTTCAGTGGCATAGGAATGCTTCAACAGCATTTTAATTAAAAAAAAACTAACCCAAAAACTAGATCTTGACAATGCATATTGCAGTTCAAACACATATGTCCATATCCATATTACTAACCCATAATGCCATACCTTAATAATAATATAGTATATATGAATTAAAATTTTCTTTTCCAATTTTTTTGTGGAAAAGACTTTTAATTGTTACAACCAAACAACTATGTCCTACTCTACATTCCCCTGTGTGCCCCCTACATTAGGAATGGGATACGAAGTTGGGCATGAGGAGCCTTTGCTTTGCTTATGGATGATCTTTAGTTCAAAAAATTTGAGAAGCACTTTTCTTGATAATAGTTTTATAAATGATTGCTTTATGATTCCTAAATAGTTAGGACATGCCATGGTATATAGCTAGCTTATTTTTATACTGGATTCACCACTTGTCATCTGAATGTTTTATCATGCATTCCTTTAGAAAATAAAATGACTTTCTTCCAAGGGGGTGAATTAGGTGGCAAGGGAAGATTAAATCCACACCTGTGGTGTCTAAGTATCCACAACCTAAATGGAGGAAGATGATACTGAGAACCTACGTGTGTTTAGGGAAACAAGGAATGGCTAAAGAAGGCATGCTCTGAAGAAAAAGGTATTGTACATAGGAATGTTTCATGAAGAAAGAATATTATAGGGCTCTTTATTTGGGTGATGTGTTTGGTGGATATATATAAATGTTATATGTCAATTATGTTATTCAGGATTCTCCAGAGAAACAGAACCAATTAGATCGATAGATAGATAGATAGATAGATAGAGAGATAGTATAAGAACAAAAGGAATAAATATGAAACTTGGGAATTCTCCTACATTGAGAGAATATATATTGACATATATACATAGAGAGAGAGTGGAAATAAGCAATTGGGTCATATGATTATGGAGTCTGTGAAGTCCCCTTATCTGGACACCTAGGAGGGCTGATCATGTAAGTCCCAGTCTGAAATCTGGCATGCTCAAGACCCAGAAAGTATTGATTTTTCATTCTGGGTTTGTAGGCAGGAAAAGGCTGATTGATGTCCCTGCTCAAATAGTCAGGCAGGAGGAGTTCCCTCTTACTCAGCCTTTTCTCTATTCAAATCTTCAGTTGACTGGATGAGGCCCACGCATATTAAGGGAGGCAATCTACTAAGGCTACCAATTCAGTTATTAATCTCATCCAGAAACAACCTCAGAGACATTACCAGAATAATGTCTGAACAAAAGTGTGGTTACCCATGGCCCAATCAACTTGACAAATAAAAGTAACACAATTTCAGTTAATTGAGCTACTCGTTCAATAAATATTTGAGGCCCCACACTAAGTATGGTGGCAGATACAAATATCATAGACTAGTCTTAAGTCTGATTGGAAATATAATGCATCAATAATATACTCATGGCAGAATGTTATCAAGAGGTATAAATAATGTACTCAAGGAAGATTGTGTTTAAACTGCAGTCCACGTGACAGACAATACCATTATTTCAAGCTGGCAGGTTAGGGAGTTAGGAGTGACATCACTTCCACTTACAGAATAAAAACAATATTGCTCTAGGCCTTGAATTATATATTCAACTTGAATATGTGAATATGAAGCATAAGCAGAATATCATTCCCCAGGGAGGATGTGACATATATGGTGTCTATAAAAAATCTTCTCATTTAACTTCATTTAATGTGATTTGGACTTGGGTTGCATAAAGGAAAACCCTGAGAGGTAGGCCGGGAAAATAATGTGGAAGATAAATTTTAGAAGATTTTGTATGCCAGATAAATAGCACTTGAATAAATTTGATAGATAATATGTAGCCATTGAATATTTTTGAATGGGTTAGCATTGACAATGAGCTGGTATTGGGCTGATAAGAGTCTGAAGTACTATAGTGAGAGGCAATGAAAATAAAAAGAAATGAAACATGGATAAAATTCTTGAAGACATAATAAGTAGACATTGAGAGAGTGGAACATACCCTTGAACTTTTTAGCCTGAGTAAAGCATTAGAAATGACTGTAGCATGAGAGGAAAAGGGAAAACTGGATGGAGTGCTGATTTTGAGATGGAGATGAATTAAAGTTTAGATATGTGAGGTGAAGGAAAACATTTGACTTAGAGGTTCATTAGGCAACCGACAAGTGGACTGTGACTCAGGAAAGAGTTCCAGGCTGAATATAAATTTAATGGACAAATACAATGTGGTGATAGTTAAAATAATTTTGTTCTAAAGTAAGTGAATTTTATAAGAGTGAAAGAAATGAGTTTGGATCTTGGGAATTCTACATTGAAAGATAAGAAGAGCCCCGTCAATAGAAAAAAAAAATATGAGTAATAGAAGGAGACCTACTCTATTTAATACCATGTAAAAATGAGGACAGAATTTTTAAAATGTGATCAAAGAAAATGAAAAATGGGAAAAAGATATATTCTACAACTGGTTTTCACTAATACCAATGCTGTTGAATTTCTGATAGTGCTAATTCTAGCTAAATTATTGGAGGGAAAGCAGTAATGTAGCCTATTAAAAAAAAGTTTGACAGTTAAAGGACAGAATAATATTCCAAGAATAATGCTCTGAGAGCTCAACAAAGTTCTGTTGTCAGTTACCAAGAAAAAATATTTGTATTATTTATACATTTAGGTATAGTTTTTAAAAAGACAGAAATAATGCACAATTTGAGGTAGGAAATTCAGTTACTTGACGAAGATACAATAATTCATGAAGTGCTCAACAACTTATCAAAGTTATTATGGTTAGCAAAATTAATTATGGCATGTTAATATATGTTGGAATCAACATTTATATTAAGAATCATAGGGCAAGCACATACCAATATAAAATATTTCTTTTATTAATTTGGATGAAAAAAATCCAGTTAGAAAAGAGAGCAAATGAGGTCACTTAAACTCTGGCATTAGGATGATAGTTTTATTTTGTAACCATCAACCAATAACACCTTTGATTTAGAGTGACATTGAGCCATAACATCAAGTAGTGAAAATTTAAGATGCTAGTTCAATTTCCCATCAGGTAACCCAGCCATTTATAAGTGAAAGTTCCCATATATCAGTGTCAAATGTAAAAATAAAAAGTCTTGATGGTTGTAAAAAATGGTCTCAGGAATACCAGGCTTTGATAGGCATAATATCTAGATTGTAAATTGATAAATTATCATTTGTTTTATGATGATGTCATTGATGGTTAGAATCAATTGTTGTTTATTTATTAGTTTGTATTTTTTGTTTTCTTTTGTTTTCTGAAGTAACAGATTAGCTCTAAGACTCTAGTACTCATTCTAGGTGGTCATTAAATTCCCTTTCATTTTATCCATTTCACTCTTATCCCTCTCCACCCCCACCCCCACACAAAGACTTTTTCTCTTTTTCGTTTTTCTATTTATTTATCCTATTTTTAAATTATTTTATTAATTATTACAATTCCTCTACTAAAATTAACAAACTATATGTGTTTATTGTAAATATGAGAAATTAACACTGGTCTGTGTATCTGCAAGACTATACCTGTAGAACCATCTAACTATGTTAAGTTAAATAATGTTATTTCTTATTACTGTTCTTAGTGGTGGGTTCCATGTGAAATAAAGTTCTTTTACTGTAGGAAGATATATTGGAATATGAGATAAATAAGTTGTACAGTTTTTCATAGAGATAAAATATTTTTAAATATTTTAATGGACATTATATGGCTTATAATTCTAGGATGAATAGAATTTGAAGAAATAGCTTTTTGTTGTTTATTATTACTTGGAATTTTCTCTAACACATTAAATTATTCACTTAAAAAAGATAGTGTCTAAGTTGACAGCAATAGTCCTTACAAGAAATGTCAGTTTATAAAACTATCAGTCATTTTAGAAAAGCAAGTGTACATGAGGATTGCAGCAAGAAAAAAAAAAGTGACCTCTTAATGTTTGTCTGAAACTGTTGTAGAAGTAGGAGGTTTGATGGTGCATGAAGTATAATGAAAGGTTAAGAAATATACTTGAATGGAGTATCTGAAGAGATAAATGATAAGACTTTTCTCAGACTGTAGAAATATAGATAAGTACCAGAATGGCATGACAGCTATGAAGTGAGGTTAAGGTAATTGTTTATGGTGCCAGTAGACATGTAACATAGAGATGAATAGAAACTATTCAACAGACAAGTCATAGTGTGGGATAAGATAAGCACATTATATCTGACTACTAAACTTCTGAAGGCAAACTGAATGGAAATAGTATGGATGATTCTATCATTTTGCCTTTTTTTTTCTTTCCAATTTTCAGTTGCCAGTCACCCACTATTGTGATGATGGGAAAGGAAAATCTATGCATTAGATTGCATAAAAAAATTAAACTATGATCAATGTGAAAAAAGAACCCTGCAATATAGGCTTCATTGTGTACTGTTCAATTCTGAATTAGTGATAAATTTCAACTTAATATTTAATCATATGGTTGCAGAATAGTTGCAAATTTTCTTAAGCAAGGATTTGTTTCTTGTTTGTAAGTAAGCCAAGTGAGGGGACATCTTCGCTTTTAGAAACAGTGTTGAGGAAATTTGGATATTGTTTGAAAGAATGAAGAGTTTAGGGGGTACCTGGGTGGCTCAG
This sequence comes from Panthera uncia, assembly GCF_023721935.1. NCBI lineage: Eukaryota > Metazoa > Chordata > Mammalia > Carnivora > Felidae > Panthera > Panthera uncia. The sequence goes on along the minus strand of NC_064811.1, from coordinate 94,598,663 downwards.
TCAGTTAAGCATGGGGCTCTTGATTTCAGCTCAGGTCATGATCTCACAGATGCTGAGTTTGAGCCCCCCATAGGGCTCTGCACTGACAGCATGGAGCTGGCCTGGGATTCTCTCTCTCCCTCTTTCTGCCCCTCCCCCACTTGCAAGATCACATGTGCTCTCTCTCTCTCTCTCTCTTTCTCACTCTCTCTCTCAAAAAAAAATAAACATTAAAAAAACATTTTAAAAAAGAATGAAGAGTGTATATAGTAGCCGTCTTGTATATAATCTGAAATTCTAAGCCCATATTTAGTCAAACATTTAAGATATCAGTCACAAGGAGCCATCTGACAAAATGAATTTAGAAATAGCAAGTAATTTATCTCATGTTAATTGGAGTGACACAAGAAGAGTATGAATGGGAAGACAAAATATCTTAACATATAATTGCTGAGAATATTCCAAAATTACTGAAAGATATTAACTTCATATTTAAGAAATCAAGCAAGGAGTGCCTGGGTGGCTTAATCAGTTAAGCGTCCAACTTCGGCTCAGGTCATGATCTCACAGCTCATGAGTTTAAGCCCCAAGTCAGGCTCTGTGCTGACAGCTCAGAGCGTGGAGCCTGCTTTGGATTCTGTGTCTCCCTCTCTCTCTGCCCCTCCCCCGCTCATGCTCTGTCTTTATCTCTCTCTCTCTCTCTGCCTCTCTCTCTTTCTCTCTCTCAAAAATAAATGAACATTTAAAACAATGTAAAAAAAAAGAAAGAAATCAAGAAAAAAAAAAAAAAAAAGAATGAGAAATGAGAAATAATTACCAAAAACCAAGACCAAAATAAGCAAAAAACTTTACTTAGGCACATTGTGTCTGAGCTACTGAAAACCTAAGTAAAAGAGAAAATCCAAAAGAAGCCTACTTATATAGATACAGCTGTACAAATCATGGCTGCCTTCTTATCAGAAACAAGAGGCTAGAAGACAACTGAGACATCTTTAAAATGCTTAAAAGAAATAAAAAACAAATAAAATTTGTGTATTACTCTACTTAGGGTGCCATAACAAAATGCCATAGATTGGATGGCCTAAGCAACAGAGATTTATTTCTGACAGTTGTGGAAGCTAGGAAGCCCAAGATCAAGATAAAGGTGAGAACTCTCTTCCTGGCTTACCCCCTCACTTCTTGCTGTGTCCCCACATGGCCTCTCCTCAATGTATGAATACAGAGAGAGAGAGAGATCTCCCTCCACTAGTCCCATCATGAGGGCCCCTCCATCATGACTTACTGCAATTCTAATTACTTCTTAAAAGCTGCGTGTCCAAATACATTCACATTTGGAGTTAGGGCTTCAACATATGTATTTGTGGAGGGGATACAAATGTTCAATCCATAAAAACCTGAGACTTAGATTTCTTCAAAATATTCTGCAGATATGTTCTTCAAAAGTTAAGAAACAGAATAAAAAACTTAAAGAGTTTGTTTCCAGTACGTATAACTCTGAGGAATACTAGAAAGATATTTTTGAGTCTGAAATGAAATGATACCCTATAAAATCCAGGATCTGCAGGAAACAATTAAGAACACCAAAAAGAAGTAAATATCTGGGTTGATATAATTCACTGCTTTATCTTTTGTTTCCATACATATATAGTGCAAATTTTTAAAAGCCTATTAGCTGTTTAAAGCAACAAAAATAATATATGAGTTTGTAGCATATGTATGGTAAAGTGTATGCCAACAGGAGCAGAAAGGAAAGAATTATGGTGTTATAAGGTTCTTGCATTGTCAGTGAAGTAGTATTTATATTATTTGAAAATATACTGTAATGACTTAAAGATACATTTTGTAATATTTAGAATAATCATTTCAAAATAGCTATAGCAAAAAAGTCAATAGGGGAGAATAAATGGAACACAAAGTGTTCAGTTTACCCAAAAGAATATATGACTGGAGTAATGAAGGACAAGTAAACCATATGAGACATACTGAAAACAAATCCTGAAATGTTTAACAACACAGCCTTATCAGCAATTATTTAAATGTAAGTGACTCAGACTTCAATTAAAAGGCAGATTATAGTATTGGACAAATGAGAGATCAACGCTATGCTGTTTATGCAAAACTCATTTTAAATATATAAATATAAAGGGTAAAAATGAAAGGGTGTAAAGATAGAATTATGGAAGCATTAAGCAAAGAAAGCAGGTGTGTCTAGATTAATAGCAGACAATAAATTTCAGGATGAATAGTGTTGCCAGATATAAACAGTGATTTTCATTATGATATGAGGGCCAATTCATCAAGAAAAGGACATACTAATCCTAAACATGTATGCAACTGATAATAGAGTGGCAAAATATATGATGTCCATATAATTAAAAGTAATGGTAAAATGCAGAAATCCATACTCATAGACGGATATTTTAACATTTCTCTTTCAGTACCCAATAGAAAAAGTAAATAAAATTTTAGAAAAAATACAGACGATGTGAACAATACTAACAAACAATCTGACCTAATTGATATATATGGAACACTGTACTAATTGTATAATGTCCATTCTTCTTAAATGGACATATGCCATTCACCAAAGTACACTATAGACTGAACCACAAAAAAAGTATTTCTATAATGTCTGAGGATCAAAACATAAAAATGACTATTTTCTGAACACAAAGGAATTAAATTAAAAATCAACAACAATAAGGCATAGGAAATACCTTCAAATATTTTAAAGTTAAATAGCTAATTTATGAATCAAAGAATAAGTCACACAGGAAATAAATTTTTTCAACCAAATGGTAACAAAAATACTTCACATCAAAATATGTAAGGTAAAGATAAAGCAGTGTTTAAAGGGGAATCTGTAGCTTTGAAGCCTATAAAAATTAAGAAAAGTGCAAATAAATAATCTAAATGACCAGTGTAAGATCCTAGAAAAAAAAAAAGTGGAAGAGCAAATTAAGCCCAAAGTAAATAGAAGAAAAAATAAAAATAAGAGCAGCATTAATTAAATAGAAATGGAAAATAAGAGAAAATCAACCAAGTAATGCTAGTTCTCTGAAAAGATTAATGCAACTGATAAATCTTTTTCAAAACTGATCAAGGAAAAAAATAGAAAAAAGTATCAATATCAGGAATGAAGTAAGGGTTATCATTATTAATCATAAAAACATTAAAAGGATAATAAGGGTGGGGCACCAGGATGGCTCAGTTGGTTAAGCTTCCAACTTTGGCTCAGGCCATGATCTCACAGCTTGTGAGTTTGAGCCCCAAGTCAGGCTCTGTGCTGACAGCTCAGAGCCTGGAACCAGCTTCAGATTCTATGTCTCCCTCACTCTCCATCCCTCCCCAACTTGTGCTCTCTCTCTCTCAAAAATAAATAAACTTTTTTAAAAAGGATAATAAGGGAATATCATAAAAAACTTTATAACAATAAATTTTAGCATTGGAATGAAACAAGAAAAAAAAAATCCCCTGGAAAGACAACTTGCCATAAGTGACACAATAAATACATAGAAAATATAAATACTCTAATGTATATTAAATTAAAAACATTTATGATCTAAAACATTCCCACAGTGACAATGCCAGGTCCATATCATGTCTATAATTTCAGTGAAGTATTTAAGAAAAAAAATACTACCAATATTATACAAAATTTGAGAAAACAGAGAAGAGATCGATTTCCAGCTTATTTTATGTAAGAATGCAAAAACTTGATGTGAATTTGACAAGGATGTTACAAAAAAATTGAATATCAGACTATCTCTCATGAATATAGGTGCAATTCTTCTTAACTAAATATTAGCAAATTGAACTCAGTAATGTAAAAATGATAATAAATCATGACCAAATGAGATTTATTCCAAACTTGAAATATTTATTTTATAAAAGAAAATCAATGTAATTCACCACATAAAGAGAACTAAAGAAAAAAATATATAACATCATCTCAATATATGCAGAAGTAGTTGCATCAGTAGATGCAAAATTCAACACTCATTCATGTTTAAAAAAAATAAACCTCAGCAACTTAGAAATAAAAGAAAATTTCACTAATCTGGTAAAGAGCATTTACAAAATATCTACAGTTACCATTATATTTCATGTAAAACATTGAACACTTTTCTCCTGTGATCAGGAAAAAAGTAATGATGTTTTCTCTAACTACTTCTTTTCAACATTTACTGGATGTCAGTCAGTGGATGTCAGGCAGCAAAATAGAAATTAAAGGCATAAAGTTCAGAAGAGAAGTAGAGTGTATTTGCAGATAATATGATTATGTACATAGAAAACCTATTGGAGTTTACACAATTTAGTGAATTAAGCAAAGTCACAGGATACAAGGTCACAGGGTATGTTGTCAGTATACCAAAATTAATTGCATTTCTATGTACCGGCAACAAAACATTATAAAGTTAAATTTAAAAGTTATAATATCAAAAAATAAAATATATTAAAAGCTTTTAATAGGAAAAACCTTCAAATACTGCTTAGAAAAATTAAAGACCTAAAAAAATGTAGGGATATATGTTGTTTTTGGAGAATAAACATTGTAATGATATCTATTCTTACAATTTTATTTAATATAATCACAATTAAAACTAACCCAATGTTCATCTTCAGGAGGATTATGGTATATCCATATATGGGAATACTAGTAAATAATAAAAGTAATGAATTATATGTTTCCATTGATATAAAATTCTAGAACAGATAAAACTAACCTATAGTAACAAAAAGAAGATCAGTGGTTACCTGGGTTAGAGTGGGAGGTTGATGCATGAGGGAACAAGGTAAGAAGATGAAAATGAGTTAAGCCACTGAACAGTACACCTAAAATAGTTGCCTTATGTGAGTTACACCAACTAAAAAAGTTGATTTTTAAAGGACGAATATAACTATAGGGTCACAGAAATAAGAAAGTTTCTGAAAAGGCAAGAATTGACTGCAAAGGGGAACAAGGGAACTCACTGAGGTGAGATAAATGCTTTTTTATATTGTTTCAGATAAGTGCTTACACAGGTGTCTTCAACTGACAAAACTCATCAGACTGAGCATTTAATATCCATTCATCTCATTTCATTAAAAATATTTCTCAATGGAAGCCTAATCTGAACAAAACTATTTTAGGAGGTCTCTTATTTTTATTTTTATTTTGGTTTTTGTATTGATTCTCACAGTCAGAACTCTGGTTCTCAGAGCCTGATCATGAAATGAAAAGTTCCGAGTCATCAATGTATCTTAAAGTGCATTGAATTTTAAATATATATGATAGCTCTTGTATATATGTCCATTTCTCAACAGCTTGTTAATAAGTAAATATTGCATGCTGATGTCTGTAAGAATTAGGAAGCTAGGACTTCATATCTTACATTCACTTTAAAAGTGAAAAAAATCCCCTGTGCCCTCAATAAGCCTATTTATTAAATTTTAAAAAGAACCAAATAATATTAATTTATATAAAAATATCATAGGATAGCGTAGCATAAAAGAATAAGTTGTCGTCTTGCAAGATGATAGGAAAAAGACAAGAAAAGGATACAATAGGACTAGATCATGAAGAGTTAATACTAGTCTGATCTCCATACAAATATTTTAATAAATGATTTTGAAGATGACAGTCCAGCTGCAAGTCTTCTCCTAATTCAGTTCTCTCTTTTGTTTAATTATCTGTTTTTGTGAAATAGTTCTCAAAATTTTGAAGAAAGCATAGCATATTAACAATACTGTCATATATATCAATGACTCATTTGTCCAGAATAGATAGTTTAGGAGCAAGTGAGTGGTTAATTCGGTGAGTTTTATGAGGAGTTTTTCCCCTAGGAATCCTTACCACAAGGTTACTCTAGTAAATTATTTAGTAACACACTGAAAGATCAAGGAAATTGCTGTGACCTCATCTCAAAACATTTGAAGCTCTGAAGTTTATAGGAGGGCTAATAGGCAAATTACATCAGCCTCAGAAAACACAGCATACCAGCTGACATCCATATGTGGGAATACCACTGTATGTAATTGCTTGAGGCAAAGGTAATGGCAATCCACTGTGTTAACTAGATGCATGTGATATTTTTGGTAATCCAATATTGTAAAGTAAGCTGTTGGTAAACCCTGTGAAGCAGTAGCCCCTGTCTTCCAGACAATCACACAATGTAATTGTCATTTACTTTGCCAAATAAATATAGAAGGTAAATTAAGTAAAGGCAAATGCAACAACTTCTAGTCAAGATTACCATCTAAAATTTTAGTTGAAATCTAGAAGTCTTGAATAAATTATGAGTCTAGGTAAAAGGAAAATCTAAAATATTAAATTTGAGGAAATATGAATATAAAATTATGGGAAAGGTGAATGTTATATTTATGATATAATACTTTTTGTTATACCCCTTGAAATAGATTACATTTGAAGTGTGTATGATTAAAATTGTAAAAACTGCCTGAGGGGGACCTGAGAGGCTCAGTCAATCAAGCGTCAAGACTCTTGATTTCAGCTCAGGTCATGATCTCACGGTTTGTGAGATCAAGCCCCACCTTGGGCTCTGCACTGCCAGCGTGGACCCTAGTTGGGATTCTCTCTCTCTCACTCTCTCTCTCTGCCCCTCCCCTGCTTGTGTGCTCTCTCTGTCACTCGCTCTATCGTAAGTAAGTAAGTAAATAAATAAATAAATAAATAAATAAATAAATAAATAAAATGCCGGAGAAGACAGAATCTTATTCCTCCCCAACTTGTCTGTCCAGAAACATCTATCAGAGTTTATCATATCTCTGAGGCTATTTTTGAGGCTAGCTCAGAAATTCTCTTCTGAGTCAGAAACCTAAGAAAAACCCACTAAGCTCTAGGTCATTCCCTAGGTTTCTAATTTAGTTAAAAAGAAAATAAAGGAAATTGATATGTATCCTAATTTTATATTACATCCTGGAGAGAAATTTTATTCTGGCATCCTCTGAACCCCTTGAATCCCAAGGCTAAACCAAGAACAGAGCCAGCTTTTACTCAGGCCTAATTCCTTATAGGAGTGATACAAAACAGAGGCCACATAGGAGCCAGGCCAGAAGTCTTTGCCACTATCACATTTACCTCCAGAGAAATAAAAGGAAATGCTTGGATGTACTGGACGTATCCTGGACAGTGTTCCTGTTGTCTTTATAGTATGAGGAGATGTCAGACAATGAGGTTTTCTGTTTGTTTTGTGTATGGCAAATTATTACCTGTGCTTTATATACGTGTCTCCTGACCTTCTCTGGTTCCTTGCTCTATCAATCCTTCCATGTCTTTCTTGTATCATCATTTCCTTTTTCCACTGGAATTTTCAACTCACCGTACTTTCCTCTTAAACAAGAAACAAACAAACAAAATCATTGTTTAAATCCACATGTATCTCTAGTTCCTGATTCATCAGTTTTCCTCTTTTCACTGCCGCACTTCACAAAATTGCTGCCTTCATTTCCTTCTCACTTAGCCCTTTAATTCCATGTAGTCTGTACCCATGCTCCTGTCACTCCATTGAATTTGTTTTTGTTATTCATCAGTCATATGGATATTGTGAGAGTAAAATCACATGTTTCTATCACCATTTAACAAAACAGCAATAAAGGGGCTAAACATTTGGAGTGTGGAGCCAGACAGTCCATACATTTGCTAGTTCTGTAAACTTGAGCAAGTTTACTTAAACTTGCTATGCCTCAATTACCACATAAGTAAAATGGGGTGATAATAGAACTTTTTGAAGTGTGATTTTGAGAGTTAGATTATTTAGTTTGTTTAAAGTAATAACAACAGTGTCCAGCTAAACAAATTTAACTATTAATACTTCTATTTTCTGAAATGTAGAACGGGAGATTATAATAGTTCATTTTATGCAGTGGGTCTGTGAAACTAAATACCTTAACCAGTGTAAAGTACATTAGTAAATATTCAACAAACCCTAAGTATTTTAAAACTCTCAAAATTGTAAGGCTTCTTAAACCCCTATCATCATCATCATCATCATCATCATCATCATCATCGGTTTTTTCTATTTCTTACCATCCTCTTTGCTGCCTCTTTCCCTCCATTCATGCCATTAACTGTAAGTTTTCCCAGGGTGCTCTGGTTGGAACTTTGCTTTACTAATTCCATAGATTCTCTCTGCAAACCTTATTTAAACTTATACTTTCAACTTCACCAGACCTGTGAGCGCTTCAGACTTTCTGCTTATGTACCTCTTATATACACCATTTTTGGGTATCTCAACCTGAATGTCCCTCAAGGATTTTAAATTCCTCATGTCTCGAAATAATGCCATCATCTTTTCCACAAACTTGTTCTTCCTCTGCCTATGAATGTCATTCCTACTCCTTCACATTGTTCAAACCAATAACTTGGGAGTAAAATTTGCAATCTCCTTCTGACTCCCTGCCCCCGCCGCCATATATCCAGTCTGTATCTAATACTTGTATATTATACTAACTTGATGGCTTTTGTATTTATTTCTTCATTCCAAGGTCAAGTTTTCCCTAGATTATAGCTGTAGGCTTCTAACCACCTCTGAATGGACTGGCTTAGCTTCAGTATATCTGCAACAAATGTTATCTAAATGTTCATTACTCCCTGATTAAGAAATTCAGTGGCACTCTCTGGCTTTTAGGATAAAATACAAATCCTTTAGTTTGTAAATAAGACATCATCATTTTCTAATCGTTAGAAACTCATTAGTCATATAGAACTTCTTGCAGTTTCCTGAAAATATTTCTGTGTCCTCTCTCTCCATGCCTTCCATATTCTCTCCTTCCTCTTCTTTCCAGGTTTCCCCATCCTCTCATCTAGCTAACTTGTACTCAATCTTCAGATCTCACTAATTTCTTGGTCACCTTCTCTAGGAAGATCCCAGCCTCTCACAGAAGGCCCATTCACACTTAAGATTACTCTGAATACAGAAAATCCTGTACTGTACTCTAAATATCAATACTCTTGTCTTTTTTCCACTGGACTATGCACTTAATAGGGAAAGAGCTTATCTCCCACTACTCTTCCTCTTACTCCCTCTACCCCAGCTATACTGACCTCCTGTTTCCTAACTACCTTAGACATTTTATTCCACAAGGATATTAGTATTCATTGTCCTTTCTGCCAAATACACCCATGAATCACTATCTTACCTCCTTCAAAGATTTTCTCAAATCTCATTAGCTTAGTGACAACTGCCATGACCACCCAGTTTAAAGTGAAAACCTCTCCCAGAAGGCCCAAACACTTTACCTTATTCACCTCTATGATAGTACGTAATTTATTCATTTGGCTTATAGATGGTCTCCTCCATCACAATGTAAACATGAAAGAAAGTCATTGTTTGTATTGTTCCTTATTACATTCGTAGAACCTATTTGTATTGTTCTCTATTATATCCCTGGTACCTAGAATGAAGTACACAAGGTACACAAATCAACACAAATAATGAATTGAGGGGTGATAAATGAATTATTCTTCTATTTAGGCAATCTAGCATCAAATACATAGTAGGTATTCAATGACCCTTGATAGAGTTAATGTTAAATTAAAAACTTTGAACTATTTGATTTTAACAATTAAAGTAAATATTAGCATTTTAAAAATAAAGTCCTTATTAAAATTAGAGGAAAATTCCATTATGGTAAGATTGAAAAATAGGCAACCTCATAAATTCAACTCTAGCAGTCAGATCACCTGAATATTAAATTGATTAATAGATTAATTTTCTGGGGAAAAAGGTTAAACTATTTCCCACTTTTTCTCTTATCAGCAATTTAGAGAGAATCCTGTGAACCTTTTTCCCAATTATCCCGGAAAAGGATAAAATATTAAGTACTGAGGAAAAATCATATAGGTCACATACAACTCAACGAACCAATACATCTATTATAGTAGAAGAACTTTCCATTAGAAGTTCAAATAGTACTGTAATTTGGGATTGACTAAGAACGGGTGGTTAGTGTAACAAGCAGCAAGCAAGATGATGATAGATTTATACCAATTCCTTGCTCAAGACCAGCTTTACCTACAAAATGGCAAATAGATATGTGTTCTGTCTGCCACTGCCCAGAAAGCCTATTGAGTTCACTGCATATAGTGTACCCAAAGCTTAGGGGTTGAAGAATAAAGTATTACCAACATCCAGCTGCAAAAGCAGTCTGCAAAATTTCTTTACATTGCAAAGGGATGAAAACTGAATTGTACTGTTTGGAAGACTATGCCTTTTCTAGATCTCCACTGAAGATTCTCAAATATTTACTGTTTTATAATTAGTAACAAATACAAATTTTGAAGCTGAATTTTGTTTTAATATTGAAGGGTGATCATGATTTAAAAAAAACATTTTTTTCTTTGTCTTAATGGGCTATGGCATTGTATTAGTATAAATCATTGATTTTTCAAGTATCTATATGTTTTATTTAAGTTATTATTTTATTTTAGCTACTTAATTAAATAAAAGCTTAGGAGATTAAATCCATAGAGATAGGCAAAGGGAAGGATGTATATTTAATCTCTAGAAGTAAAGATGGCCACATGTCAATGAGTAAGGACAGAGTAAAGCCTTGCCTTAATGGGCTGCCCAGTAGCTATGGATACACAGACAAAAGTCTTCTCCCCATCCAGCCACTTCTGACCATGTGAGGGGGCAAATCTATTTAAATATTTTGTGTCCCTTTGCCTTTATAAAATGATTATAAAAATAATTGACACTTATTAAATCTTAGTACCAATTTTATAATTTGTTCTTTAGCAGAAGAGGAAACATACTATACAAACATTGCACAACATGCCCCAGCTGACAGAGCTCCTGAGTGGTAGAGCATGGTTCAAGCCTCATGCTGCCCATGCTCTTTCTGATTTGTAATGCTGCCTTCAGGCATGGTGATAATACCTGCCCTGGAAAGTGCACACAGTGGATATGAAAGTAAGTTCATTTTATGAATTAAATTGAAAACTGTAAATTGTTACTGAAACTGGGAATCATTGTAACAATTACCTATGAAGCAATTATTTATTAAGCACTGCCCAGTGCTGTGTTGAGGGATGCCTTGAAAATAAAGTACACAACTTGTTCCAACCCTGAAGGAATTTGTAATTTACTATACACACCAGATTAATACATCAAGGAAAAAAATTGTGAAGGCAGTTATAAATATGTAACTAAATTCTGAATATAGGACTTTAGTAAAAGTTGCTTAATATATACAATCATTGTTCTTTGACAATCAAAGAAGATCAGACTCTGGTTATCTTAAGCCAAATCAGTTCATTGGAAGGTATATCACAGTTCACATATTTGTATTGAAAAGCTGGAGGGGAAATTAAAAAAAATAGGTTTGAAAACAGGAAGCAGGACACCTCTGATAGTATAGACCATGCTCTTCACAGTATCATTATGATGGGTCAGTCTCCTTTAACTACTCAATCTTTGGTGCACTCTGTTGAATAATTAAATTCCTGGAAGAGAGCATCTGGTAGGCCTAGGTTGCATGCATGCTCCTCCGTTGGATAAAGCAGGGTAGACATTAATAGTTCCAGTAAGGGGGAACCTGGGTGGCTCAGTAGGTTAAACGTTGACTCTTGATTTCAGCTCAGGTCATGGCCATGACCTCAGGGACATGGGATCCAGTTGAGTCCCACATCAGGCTCCATGCTGAGTGAGTGGTCTGCTTAAGATTCATTCTCTCTCTCTCTCTCTCTCTCTCTCTCTCTCTCTCTCTCTCTCCCCTGTGCCCCTCTCCCCTGTTCATGCTCTCTGTCTCTCTCTAAAAAAAAAAGAGAGAGATTCCCAATAAGACCTTATTCAATGGAGGAAAATTAAGGTACTGTATTAGTACAAGGAAAGTGAATGATTTGGCAGAGAAATTAAAATGACCATTCCATGAAGAAAAATAAAAAATTATAATGGGTGGAGGATCGCAATGAAGGCTTCAGGAAAGATGTAGCTCTTGAAAGACAGGTAGAATTTGAACATTTGGATGCAGAAAACTCTTGCAGAAGGAGAGGAATTTTTGTATAAAAATTAGTGTCATACCAAGACAATGAACAAGGAAGACAAAGCTTTTAAGTTTCTTCCTCAAAGAGTTTGGGGATTGTTTTGTTTTACTTTCTTTATTTTAAAATGATTATCAAGTCATTCTACTTTGAACTATGTTTCAACAAAGGTCTCACTACATAGATGGAAAGGAGTTTAAAACAACTTAAAATCTTTTATTTCTCTGTGGTTTATTATCGCGAGTTGATTACTGGAGATATTTGATTTCCTAGCAGACTTGTAAAAGGCAGATATCTCATGAGGCAATATAGAAGAGAAATGAAAGATTAAATTCCTGGGAAATCAGGTAAAATGTTAAGATGAAGATACTTGATGTTCCCACATTGTAATTTATGTCAATTAACTTTACCCTCATTTTAGCATTCTTTTGACTTGTCATAATAGTCCAATCAACTCCCATTTAATGTCAGATGATCTAACTGCTATAATATTTCAGAAGTGAATTGGATTTATAAAATATAGCTTTTAAGCAATTACAAAGTTTAATATTTTACAAGTATTATTACAAGCATTTTATGCTCTTGCATTACAACATATAATAACAGGTGATCATGACTGTTGATTTAAAAAATCAGAAGTATATACTTAATTACCAATCTTTAATATTTTCTAGAAAGAGAGTAAAGTAAGATTGGTGATATGAGGATTGATAAGTGTAGGTCTTTTTAATTAATCACCTCCACCAAGTACCTTCTAAACATTATATACTTCTTAACAGTCCTTACTATAATGATTCTTTCCCTACTACAGCCCATATTTCAGAATAACTTTCTGTGGAAAACCTCTGTGATTGCAGATCATCTAAGAAATAACTTCCAACTTCTTAGCAAGAAATTAAAAGAAAAGAAAGAACTCTCAGAATGTTTTACTATTTTGTGAACGTGCTATAGCCTTTGATAACTCTCTCCTCTTGTATGAATTTATGATGCTTTAAATCTTCTCCATTTGTTAAAATCAGGTGTCCAGTAGGTTTCTTTAAATGAAGGAATATCCAGATAATAATTATAATAAGTTTTTAAATCTGTCATGATAATATTAATAACTTGTTTTTATTAAGCACTTTCTTTACACCAGAAAGTAATTCTAAGCACCTTCCATATAATATCTCAATTATTCCTCATAAGAAACTATTGGATAGATACAAGTGTTATACCTATATGTATATTTACAAAATGAGCAGGTGATTAAATATCTTGATGAAACACATAAATTAAAGATGCTGATACTATCCATTAATTTGCACACATGCATTAAGTACGTGGTACAAACCAAGAACTGTGCTTGGCATAGGTAATATAGCAGTTAACAAAATAGACATTGTTCTGCCTTCAAGAAACTTATTCTCTCAAACTTTTGTGATTATAATAGGAGATAAGCAAGATGCATTCTCATCTTATCCAGTTTTATCCCATTATACAAGGGCTAGCAAATCATGCCTTGTTATGAGGCATGGTGGTTGAGGTGACTCATCTAAAAGGGGCAAGCCAAATTTAAATCCAAGCTTTTTCTTTGCCAGCAAGAATCCCTTAGCCAAAGGAGAAAATATATGGCATGAGTCAGTTTCCTAGGCAAACGGAGGAAAGACCACAAAATACTCTGTTGATGAAGCCTGGGGGTAAGTTAAAAAAAAATGCTCTGATTGCAAAACTATAGTCAGACCACAAAATTTCCTCTATTAGCAATGTCACTTTGATGATATATCTGAGAGCAATGAGGCTTAAAAGCCTGAATTCTAGCACTTATGTTATGAGAATGCTTTTAATTCTTGCCCAGAACCTGCTTTCTTTTAGAAACAATGTTTCCCTAAGGCCCTCATCAAGAGGGTGAGATATGTGCTACTCCAGAGTATCTGCTGTCCAGGGAATAGTTAATGGAGTCACACAATATGAGCCATGACCTCCAGGTCTCTGCACTTTGGGGAATCCATTTTCAACTTAGATTCTAAGCTGGAAGTGATTCTTTCCATTAAAACGGTTTTTAAAAAGCCTCTCTCATACCCACAGAATGCAAGAAAAAGCTGATCCCTAGAAGAGGCTGTAGACACAGGATGTTTGGTCACGTTAGAAATACAAAGTTTCAGTGTGAAGCAGCCATTCTCACATTTAGCAAAGCAAACACTAAGTTTTGTGGACAGTTGGAAGAATTCTAAGACTAGAGGACATGATAGGAAAGCAGGCAAGGGATAAAAGCCGCTGGTGGAAATGATTAATCCCCAGGTCCTCTAAGTACAGAAATCCAGTCCAAAGCAGAACGATTCCATTAGCCACACTACTTAAGTTATCATCAGCGGAGGAAAACCAGAGATAACTATTATAATGTATTGTAGATGCCTATGTATCATAGACCACATATAATTTCCAATATAGAGTGCCATTTCCAACAAATCCTTTAATCCTCTTCAAAAGATGCAAGTTTAAAACCCCTAGAACCAGGGAGATATTACTCTATTTAAAATAAAAATTTTGATGGTTGGAGTGGGTGAAATAGAACATCGCTTACATAATTCTTTCATCATGAGTCATATTTCTCTCTGGGACTATTAAGAAAGCTAATGGAGTATTTGAATCAATTAATTCAATCCAATACCTGCTGGGTCTGGCCTATGGATAAGGCACTGTGTTTGTTTATATAAGAAATGGGAAGGTAAGTAAAATTCAGTTTCTCCTCTCAGAGCCCTTGATATCATACCGGAACTTAAGAACAGACCCACAAAAAATGTACAAGATTAAGTTCACTGACACAGCTTTCCTCAGATATAATGTTATCCTTACACATTCAGATTACTTGCACATGGAGGCAGGCAGTATTTTCTACCTTACTAAAAAAATTTGTCACTGAACAATTAGAACAGTAACATGTTTCATACTTTTAAAAGCTGATTTTATGATTTTTATAATGTTATTACCTATAAGAGAGAGAGAAAGAAAATAGTATGGAAAAAGAAATTATCTCCTAATGAGGAATCAGGAAAAGCACCATGGAAGGCTTGGATTTATAAGCACACTTGGAGAAAGAACAATTTTTGTAATAGATAGAGCCATGGTAGAAGTGAAAAGTACCCCACAAAAACAAAAGCCCAGAAGTTAGAAAATTAAGCATATTTGCTAACCAACAAGTCATAGCATCAGCCTGGATAATAGGGGAAAAGTGAGGAAATGAAAAAGGTATACAAGACTGCCTCCAGGGTCCCTCCATTTAACTAAGTAAAGCATGGCCAGATCAGGGAGCTGCCTCGTGGATACCAGAAGTGTCTGTTCAATAGAACACCTTGCAGCATCATTGATTTTTAGGAATGCACTGAAGTAAAAACAAGTAGTTATTTTTTCTAAACATGACTTTTTTTTTCCATTTTGGTCTGTGAGTCCACCTATGAACACATGAAAGCAATTCTTTCGGGTCATTTTCTAATTTAGACAAAATGAAGAGATGCACATTGGCAAGTAATTTGAGTTCTCAGTTTAAGTACTAAGGGATGCATACTGAATGAAAATTGGATTTTTAATATTGCCCTTATTTAAATAACCCAAGGAGTTTGTCCTAATAAAAACAAGGAATGTTTATTCAATTCTAGACTGATCACCTTTCTGACAGGTAGGAGGGCTTGGGGGGGAGGTAGGTGGGCTGACTTGCTGCAGAAACAAGTGCCTCCAGAGCATGGACACAGGACTTGGAAACAGGAGAGATGAAGATTCAGTCCTCAGCATGCTTCTTACTGTTACTGTTATGTAAATATGTCCTTATTGTAAAAAGGTGTTTTCTGAACCACAATTTGGAATTAGATGTGAATGATCGCAGCATAGCATCATAGGAAAATGAGGAATCCAAACCTTGAATCCCAGTCCCCACTTAAGACGGAGTTCCTATGGGAATTTAAGCAATCTTGTGATCACTCTACTTTTCTACTCCTTCCTACATAAAAAAATTATAGGTACAAGGCAGATTTTTATGATTTATCTCACTTATATCTCACTTTAATTCTTCAAGGCAGGCTTTTTAATTCCCATTTTAAGGACAGGAAAACCAAGGTTGATAAAATTCATTCTGTCTGTCAGTAAACAACCCAAGTTTCTACTTTAAATCTTTATTGCATTATCATTTTAATGCACCAAGAGACCAGTAGAAGTTTTTTGCAGACTAACAAAAGAGATTATAAAATATTCTTATTATAGGGACACCTGGGTAGCTCAGTCATTCAGTGTCCAACTCTTGATTTCAACTCAGGTCATGATCTCAGGGGTTCTTGAGTTTGAGCCTTGAGTTGAGCTCCATGATGACAGGGCAAAACCTGCTTGGGATCCTCTCTCCCTCTCTCCCTCTGCCCCTCCTCTGCTCATTCTCCCTCTCTCTCTCTCTCTCTCTCATACTCTCTCTCTCTCAAAATAAACATTTAAAAATTATTATTATTGTAAAGAAATGTTAAAAGATATTTGTAAAAATCAAACACAATGCAAGAAATAAAAACAAAGGTGTTCCAATTAAAATGAATGATTGGGAAGACACGTTTGGAGAATTCAAATAAAACTCACACAGAAAACTCACTCATCACTTAACATCATTTAGTCTCTGATAGTATTTGTCGACCTAGAAGAAATACATTGGGATACACAAAATGACTGTACTCGTGTCTAATGAAGATGCTTATTAAAATTAACATTGTATTGCAATGTCAGAATTTCAGCATTATATAAAAGAGTTGTCAAAATATTTTCACCTTTCATTACTGCTGAATGAAAATAGCAGAGGTATCAGTTTATTGGAAGTGAATCAGTACAGATTATTGTGAATCTAGTCTCTTCCTAATTTAAATTAAAATGTATGTCAACGTATCATTGTAAATATTTGATCTACTGATTCCATGTTCACAGTTCCTTTAACATTAATAAGATAGCTTTGACTTCATCTGATTATATCATTAAACAGACAATTTATAACTGCTTAACTCCCTGCCTAGTTTAGAAGAAATTAGGAAAAAAAAATAGAACCAATAACTTAAATGCTTCTTTGAGATTCTAGAAGAGGAACTGTGTGAATTAGAGCAAACAGTTCAGCACACATTTTAGTCTCTAAATTTATACTTCTGGTACCACTTCAATGATCTGTAATAGGTACAAATCAGACAGAATTTCAGAGACTTCGTGAAGTGACCTATTCCAAGAAAAACAAATAATTTCTTCAGAGATTTGCTGCTGCTGCTGCTCAAGAAATCTTTGGAGATTTTTATGGTTTTCTCCATTTAGCTTGGCAATTTCTGTTTAGTTAATCGTGAATACCTAGTTAGTTCTAGTTTGCTGATTAATTAACAGGAAAAATGAAAGCCATTAACTTTTTTTTTTTTTTTTTTACTCTGGGAGTTTATTTTTTACAAAATTAAAATGTTCTTCAAGTTTCAATTTTATTCTTGTTGTATCATCTGATTATCTAACCTAACTGGCTCAAATATCCAGCTACATAAAATGGCTCAGTAACTAAGGGAAACATGGAGTATATTTGAACATGATTCCCTATTCATCTCTGTCAAGTAATGGTAATTGCAGCTGCACTAGAAATGTCTTCACCTTGGGGCTGTGAAATTTGAGCACCTAGCTCCCTGTAATTGATTTCCATCAGTTCCAAACACTACCATCATTCATTCTGTGCATATTTATTGAACACTCTATGTTCCAGGTACTGGTTTAGCCTCATGGGATACATTAGAGTACAAAGAAAGAAAGATTCCCTATCCTCATTTGAGCCGTGCATTTGGGCAGGAGGGCGAAGACAGTTTAACATATATAATAAATAAAGTATATGGTATTTTGAAGGTGTTAAATCCTATGGAAAATAAAGAAAGTGTAGAGCAAATTAAGGGATCCTTAGTGAAAGTTGGAGGAGGCTCCGTTATTAAATAGTGTGCTTAGGATTGGCTTCTGGAGTAGGGGAGTTTTGATGGATGTCTCGAAGAAAGCGCCTGAATTAACTATCAGTATTGCTTCAATAAACCAAGGATCGTATTTTTCCATGTGAAAAACAAGAAAATCATTGCTAGCCAAGTAAAAACAATTCAAAAAAAATAATTACATGAAATGAGGCAACACAATTCACATTACATTTGAAATGCGAATTATATTGACTCTCTTACCAAGAGTTTCTTTCCAAGGAAGAGATTGGGTCACAGTTGTTTTGTTTCTAAATAATAACTTCATCAGATTATTTTTAATGTATTCTATTTTTAAATATTGTATATATCTTTATTTATTTATTTATTTTTAATATTTTATATATATTTAATGTATTCTAGCACATATTACAAATTAAGGTTTTAGAACAGAGGAAAGAATCTGTTAATGTATCACAAAAGGAGCCAACACAAGGGTCCCCACACCTTTGAAGATATCATATTAAAGACTGACAAAAAGCAAGGAAGTTTGAGGTAAAGCCAAATAACTCAGGCATATATGTACATTTGCTTTTGTGGAACTAATATAATTATACATTCTAGAACCTGCATTAGCTCAGATGATTCTTTGTTTCCATATAACAACAGCAACAACAATTTACAGTTATTAAAAGCTTATTATATACCACACAGTTGTTCACATGTGGGAGCATTTTTTCACATGTGGGAGCATTTTTTCACATATGGGAACATTGTATGTTACTTCAATTATTCCTTCCAACAAGTCTAAGAAGTATTTAACACCCCAATTTTACAGATGAGGAAGTTAAGAAACAGAAGGCATCATAGGCTAAGTGGTAGAGCTCATTTTTGAACCCATGCATATTGACTTCAGAGCCTGAGCTCTTAACTATAATGTGACAATGTTTCCTATCAGAAGTTTGGGTAAGCATGGCTCCAAGGTGAATTAAATGCAAGGAGATGCATTAAGATGCAGGGGGGAAAAAGTATTAGGACTCTGATTAATATTCATCTAAAAGTAAGAAAGATATTAACCTAAGATATTTGGTAGAGATGATATTTGGTAGAGACTGCCGATTATACATAATGCTAATAACTCAAACAGAAATGAGCAGCAGGAAAATGGCACAGGAACATTTCTCCCCCTTCTTTAGTGCACCCATTGTCAGTCAAGTCACACTAGAGATTTCAAACAAAGATCTTTAATCAGATCTGACCTATTTAGTCACATTCCTTAACATTAAGACATTATAATTTTTGTTAGCATCAACAGAGGTGTTATGCTTTTCATAAATGGAATAAAATACTTAAAATAGTGTTCATTTCATTTGCTTATTTCCATTTTGCATATTTTATAAAGCACATAAATTATAGGGATGCAAGTATATAATGTATAAAAATAAATATCCATATATTAAGAATGCATTCTCAGAATATTTGCTGGTCATTGTGAGGACACAGGTCTAGATTATCAAAACAATTAGCATCACAAATGGAAATGGATTTTTATTTTAAAATTAACATTAACTTACTTCTGTAATTGACATACTAATTAATAGGAATTAAACATCCATACTTATAACTTTTAAATTATTCCCTTAAGTGTCTGAATGAATCTCACTGTTTCAAGCTTCATTAGTTATAACGATTTTTTTTCTGTTCTTTTATAAAAGATTATATTTGACATATATGTATGCATTTATGCAAGAATGTCATATGCTTCATTCATTTTCAGGTGATTTTAACTCAATTAAAATATTTAATATTAACTCTTCATTGATGTGCCATTCGCACTAGTCCTTTCCTTTAACTTCATTATCTTTCTGTCAGTGAGCTTTCTCTATTTCCTATTTCTTGCCATATAACTAAATCAACAAATCCTATGTTTTCTTCCTTTAAAAGATGCTACCACTTGTCTGAGAGTCCTTTCCATTCTTTGCTACCACCATCTAAGCTCTTAAAGTCCAGGTAGATACTATTTTAATAACTTCTTTTGTGTTGATCTCCCCTGTTATGCCCGAACCCTACATAACAACCATGATTTATCTGTTCACAATTGCCAGATTATTTTAATTTTAAAGATTAAAGTTTTTGAAGAAGATGTATTTCCAACCCTCTGCAAAAAAATCATTGTGAAGTAAATTCTCCCACTTGATTCATAGGATCATTTGCCCCACCGATTTTTAAGTTTATTTATTTATTTGGAGAGGGAGAAACAAAAAGAAAGAGTGTGTGCACATATGAGGGAGGGACAGAGAGAGAATCCCAGACAGACTCCGTGCTGTCAGCGTAGAGCCCAACATGGGGCTCAATCTCAGGAACGATGAGATAGTGAACTGAGCTGAGATCAAGAGTCAGATGATTAACCTACTCACCACCCAGGCATCCCTCTGCCTTCCCTACTTTATATTGCACCCTTTGGTCTGCTCATTCTGCCTGTTTTCCTGTACAAGACAATAATGCCAAGACCCTTTTGAACTTTCATTGCACTTTTTGATAAGTATTTACATTTTTCTGCTTATTATTATAATTACTAAGATACATATTTTCCATCATATTGATTACCCTTGAGGATAGAGACCATGTTTTACACATTCTTTAAAAATCTTTAGCAACTTCTAGCATAACTGCCTGCTCATAAATAGTCAAGATTAATATTTGATGAGGAAAAGTACTCTAAAATAAAGCAATATTTTCCCGGTTATTTAGAATGGGTTTTAACATGTTTCAGTCCCTTAGAGGCCCTGATATTCTTTACTTGTCATTGATCAATATATTTGAGAAAACATCATCTAATAGAAAATTGTTATATATGGGGAAGCTACTTAGAGACATCCCCAAACAGGTGCAGGAAATTTGACAGTTTGTTGTGTTATGAGAAATGCGAAAATGAAGTATATTTTTACAGCCAGATATTTAGGTTGTGGGATATCATTAACATAACCCAGTTCTCTCCAAAGTTAGAAAAAAGGAGAAGATAAATACAATTTATAAAAAATGCTCTAGTAAATAGTTCACCTTTTTGCATACTTTCTCTCTCACATTTCCCAGAATTGTTTTTTTTTAAACTGTGTCAAATATCATCGTTTCTTCCAAATCTGTTTAATCATTTACTTACTGAAACCTTCTCTGATCAACATTACCCTACCACTCTTTGCCTTAATTTGGATTCACTAAGCATTTGCACTGACATGTTCCTACCATATCATTCTACACTGCTTTTTATACAGTTTTATTTTGTTTGTTCAAAAGAAAATTACTTGTTCAAAATTATAACTACCTAATAATTATAGGAACAATTATTTTTATTTATTTTGGTTCCTACTAATTCCCTGGAGCAGTTTCAAGTATATACTAAGTACTGCACCAATACAAGTTTTATTGACTAGGGATAAGAATTTGATTTTTAACAGGCAGAACACTATATCAAGAATTTTTGAGATTATACCAAAGTATCTTAACAAATTGGCATCAATTACTGGACCAAATAGCAGGGTCAAATATGGCTTTCAAAAATGGGATAGATGTAGGATCATAATTTTAACAATTTCCTTAAGATTTGCCAACAGACAGTGGCAAAAGAAGATATGGAATATAATTTACCACTTATGAAACATCAATAAAAACAGAATTACTAATCTTTAACATCCTGAATTGAGGTGGTGCAGTGAAAATTAGGGGGGCAATATCTTTAAGGGGTTCATTTTAAAGACAAAATGTAACTTGAAATAACTACAGAGCTACTTAGCAAAAGATAGAGTTTATGAGTACACAGGTTTCAAGATTAATATAAATATATACACACATTTGCCTTCACCACTTGGTTTTGAAAGCCGAAACAAATATAATTTTTTTAATTAACATAATTTTTCTGTCAAAAAGAGATAGGAAGAATACATAGTTTTTTTTTTCAACCAAAACAGTATAAATAGCAACAGAATATGTTGTCCATTGGAACATATCATACCAAGTTGGAATTAATTATGAAACAGCTACTTTCTATGTCTTATTCCTCCACTTACCCACAGCCACATCTAAAACTAGTCTTATTTAAAACAGAAACAATAATGTTAAGGTTAGCAGGCAAAGGAACACCCAGATAAGTTTATTTCCTACCTTATTCCTATGAGATAATAAAAAATGTCATGAAGAAATGCATTCCTAATTCAGAGTTTTATCAAAGTAAATGTGTCCTAAACTTTTAAAATTGGGTCCAGTTTAGTAGTGCACACTCATATTCCTATATTCAAAATACCTCTAGAGTCCTAGCATATGTATAAGTGTAGAGACAAAAAGGTTACAAAAGTAACTTAGCTAAAATTACAAAACAAAGTATGGATACTTTGCAATGTGAGTCTCATTTCTTTATTTGAAATTCCAAACACTTATTGTCTATAAAGCACAGTATAAAGCTAAATTGTAAATATATAACATTATTTAAATACTATTTAGTTTGTTTGAGTTTTAACTCCTTCCTCTGAAACATTAAATTCTGGAACTGAAGTGGGCATTTTCTCTTAAGTGAAATATACATACCTCAGCTAAAATATTCACAGTTCAGCTAACTATCAGTAAATAGTTGATGCCACCCATACCACAATAGCTGAAGAATTTTTGGATGAACTAAGAGGAAAAACAGATTTGTAATCATAAGATTTAATTTTAGAGCCTGATCTAGCCACACCACTTTCTTTTTCACTTTATTTCATCTATGAAATAAAGATAGCAATACCTAGAATTATTTGGAAGTAAAATACTATAGGACAGCCTTTAAAAAATTATGAAATTCTTAAATGTTGTTATTAATGGCATAGTTATATATTATAATCTGTTTTCTCAACTTAAAAAACATCTTTTGAAATAAGTTTTCATTTTTTATTCTCTATTTTTAATTTTTTTTAATGTTTATTTTTGACAGAGAGAGAGAGAGAGAAAGAGAGAGAGAGAGAGATGGAGTGTGAGCAGGGGAGGGGCAGAGAGAGAGGGAGACACAGAATCCAAAGCAGGCTCCAGGCTCTGAGCTGTCAGCATAGAGCCCGACATGGGGCTCCAACCTACAAACTATGAGATCATGATCTGAGCCAAAGTCAGAGGCTTAATCTAATCAGCCACCCAGGCACCCCATATGCTCTTCTTTTTTAAATCTTAATTTTCCCCTCTGCATATTAGGCAAAAGCCAAAGTGAAGAGATTTTCAAAGGGAAATCTTACAGCCAATTTTGATGTCTGTCTTAACTGGGTATTTTTGGTTATGACGCTAATCTATATTGATATTTATTGGATAACTTCCTAGTGTACAATTGATATTATTTTATTTTATTTAAATACATTTAGAAAAAACATAAAATAGTGTCTAAAGAAATATGTAAAGTATTTTTTTTATGATCAAAAATAATACAGGATTTTAAGCTCCTTAAAGAAAAGGAATGTTTCCTATATTGTCTCCTTCACACCTCATTATACTCTGGTTCATATTGCATTGTACATAAAAGATGCTCAATAAAAACTGATCTGACTTTTTGAATCCATTTACCAAATAAATTTTATTCCAAGCATGAGCCATGAAAGAAAAATTTAGGAAGTATGATTTAATTAAAATTTAAAATTTCTGCTCTACATAAAACACTATTAAGAGAATGAAAAACAAGCCTGACTGAGAGAAAATATTTGTAAAACATATATCTGATAAAGGATTTGCATCCAAATACATAAAAGATTCTAAAAACTCAGTAATAAGAAAACAGACACCTAGACTAAAAAGTCAGCAAAAGATCAAATACCTCACTAAACAAATACCTCACTAAAAAGATAAACAGATGGCAATATAATGTGAAAAGATGCTCAACATTATATGTCATTAGGGAATTGCAAATTAAAACAATGAGATACCACTACACATTTATTAAAATGACAAAAGCCAACGTTAAAAAAGAAAAAAATTTATAAGGGGCGACTGGGTGGCTCAGTCGGTTAAGCGGCCGACTTTGGTTCAGGTCATGATCTCGCGGCCCGTGAGTTCGAGCCCTGCGTGGGGCTCTGTGCTGACAGCTCAGAGCCTAGAGCCTGTTTCAGATTCTGTGTCTCCCTCTCTCTGACCCTCCCCCGTTCATGCTCTGTCTCTGTCTCAAAAATAAATAAACGTTAAAAAAATAAAATAAAATAAAATAAAATAAAATAAAATAAAATAAATAAAATAAATGACAAAAGCCAAAACAATGACAACACCAAAGGCTGGGAAATATGTGGAACAACGGAAACTCTAATTCATTGCTGGTGGGAATGCAAAATGATACAGTCTCTCTGGATGACAGTTTAGTGACTCATTACAGTACTAAACATATGTACCATACCATCCAATCAGTGTACTTCTCGGTATTTTCTCAAATGAGTTGAAAACTAATGTCTACATAAAAACCTGAACATGAATTTTATAGCGGCTTTATTCAAAATTGCCAAAATTTGGAAGTAACCAAGATGCTTTTTAAGGTCAATGAATAAACCATGGTACATCCAGATGATGGAATATGTTAAACAACAGAAATACAACAGAGTACATTTAAAGATGAAATTTGCTTTGCTCAACAATTTATGAAGTGGGCAGCATCCCATGTAGCAATAGAAAGAGCTCCATCAAGCTGTGAGAAAGGAAAGGTTTTTAAGGATGAAAAGGGGATAGTATAAGGAAATTATTAGCAAAGGATGCATAATGAGGAGGATTGCCTCATGAGTGCTGACCAGGTAATTCCAGGTTGACTGGTTAAAGATTACTTTAACCAGTTCCTGGGAGAGGCTGAAGCTGCAGTTTGGTTAGCTGTTAAGTCTTGGTTTGCTAACATAGGGTTTAACACAAGATTTCATTTGGGCCCTGCTGTCTCCTTTTTAATAAATATTATTTAGCAATAACAACAATGAGCTATTAAGCCACAAAAATACCCATAGAGGAATCTTTAATGTATATTGTTGAGAGAGAGAACTCAAACCAATTGCTAAATACTGCATAATTCCAACTAAATGATATCCTAGAAAGAGCAAAACTACAGTGACAGTAAAAAGAATAGTAGTGGTTGCCAGAAGGAGGGGTAAAGAATGAATAAGTGGAGTGCAGGGAATTTTTAGGGCAGTGAAAGAAACTATTCTTTTTTTATTATTACTTTATTTATTTATTTATTTATTTATTTATTTATTTATAAATATAATTTATTGTCAAATTGGCTAACATGGAGTATATATAGTGCACTCTTGTTTTAGGGGTAAATTCCCATGATTCATCACTTACGTATAACACCCAGCACTCATCTCAACAAGTGCCCTCCTCAATGCCCATCACCCATTTTCCAATCTCCCCTGCCCAAACCTCCCACCCCTGTCAGCCCTCAGTTTGTTCTCTGTATTTAAGAGTCTCTTATGGTTTGGCTCCCTCCCTCTCTGTTTGTAACTACTTTTTCCCCTTCCCTTCTCCCATGGTCTTCTGTTAAGTTTCTCAAGTTCCGCATATGAGTGAAAACATATGATATCTGTCTTTCTCTGCCTGAATTATTTCACTTAGCATAATACCCTCCAGTTCCATCCACGTTGCTGCAAATGGCAGAATTCATTCTTTGTCATTGACAAATAGTATTCCATTGTATATATAAAACACACCTTCTTTATTCATTCATCGGTTGACAGACATTTAGGCCCATTCCATAATTTGGCTATTGTTGAAGGCATTGCTATAAACATTGGGGTACAAGTGCCCCTATGAATTAGCACTCTGTATCCTTTGGATAAATTCCTAGTAGTGCTATTGCTAGGTTGTAGGGTAATTCTATATTTAATTTTTTGAGGAACCTCCACACTGTTTTCCAGAGTGGCTGCACCAGTTTGCATTCCCACCAACAGTGCAAGAGGGTTCCCATTTTACTACATCCTCACCAGCATCTGTTGTTTCCTGAGTTGTTCATTTTAGCCACTGTGACTGGTGTGAGGTGGTATCTCAGTGTGGTTTTGACTCGTATTTCCCTGATGATGAGTGACATTGAGCATCTTTTCATGTTTGTTGGCCATCTGGATGTCTTCTTTGGAAAAGTATCTATTCATGTCTTCTGCCCATTTCTTCACTGGATTATTTGTTTTTCAGATGTTGAGTTTGGTAAGTTCTTTATAGATTTTGGATACTAACCCTTTATCTGATATGAAACTTTTCTACATGAAACCATAATGGTGGTAACATGACGTTCTATATTTGTCAAAACCCATTGAATTTAGCACACAAGGAGCAAACGTTCATGTAAACTACGGATTTTAGTTAGCAATAATGTGTCAATATTCACTCATCAGTTGTAATAAATGGGGGATCTGTGCAGGGATATGTGGAAGAGGGGATAGATGGGAACTCTGTACTTGCTAAGTATTCTGTAAACCTGAAACTGCTCTAAAAAAAGAATGTGAATCTTAAGCGAAGAGGACCCTAAGGAGACAATTAAATGCAATGTGGGAACCTGATGGGATACTGAAATAGAAAAAAAGAAGTTAGGAGGACGCCTGGGTGGCTCAGTTGGTTAAGCCTTGGACTCTTGATTTCAGCTCAAGTCAAATCTCCCTGTTGTGAGATGGAGCCCCGTTGGGCTCTGTGCTAGGCATGGAGGCTACTTAAGATTCCCTTTCTCCCTCTCCCTCAGCCTCTCCCCAGCTCACACTTGCGCATGTGTGCATGCTTGTGCCTGTGTGCATGCACAAGCTCTTTCTCTCACTCTCAGAAAGAAAGAAAGAAAGAAAGAAAGAAAGAAAGAAAGAAAAAGAAAAATTAGAAAAGAAAGAAAATTAGGGAAAACTGAGAAAATGCAAATAAAGTATGGACTTTGGTTAATAACAATGTATCAATCTCGGTTCATTGATTGTGACAAATGTACCCCGGTAATGTAAGATACAGTAGTATTGGTATGTGGAAATTCTCTGCACTATCTACAATTTTCTGCAAATCTAAAAATATTCTAAATTAAAAAAAGGTTAGTGAACAAAAATATTTATTTATCATATGCTGTAAGTCAGGAGAAATGCTGGAAATATAGAAAGGTACATAGTAGAACTTAAACATAAATTTATTGAAAGTATATGTTTAAATAAAAGTATATTTATATATTATTAAATTTTTACATTTTAAAGACCAGTGTAGAAGACTAAACAATCCATCTGTGGAATGTGTATGTCATCAGAGCAAAATGAAAATATTTTGGATTTTAATGTAAGCACACTATTTGTTAAATGCAAATGTTCCATTTAATTGTTATGCTCAATGTCTTGGTTTCATTTATATTAAAATTTACATAATTAGCAAGTTTTTCATAATATCTGCTGTGACAAAACTATATATCATTTAGGTTCACCTCTCTCCTGTGGTTAGAGATATGCAATTGCCTGCAAATGCAAGTAACAACTGACATCCCCAGGAATTTCAGTTTAGCAGCTAGTTTCCTCTGAATATACATTTTCTTTTATCTCATGCTAGGTGCACTTATTCCCTAAGATACTGAGTTGTCTTTGCTTCACTTTCTGTAATAAAATAGTTGAGATCAGTTTTTCTTGGCTCAATTTATATGACATGTGTTCTCTGAACTCCATAACTCATTGGTCATGCAAAAGACGAATCTTGCTCCTGCAGCCGTATTGATCCACGTGGCCCTTTTGGTTAGGAGTAAAGCCTCTTTAATTACTTTGGCTGACTTTCATTTTTTACAACGTCTTAGGCACATTAGCTATCATACTGTAGTGTTCTCATTTGTCTTAAATTTAGATGCACCTTGGTCTCCTGAGATTGATTGACTGTCTGTATTTTTGGGAAGCCACCGCCTACTCCAGCCTACACTAACTCGGTTTAGCTTAGAAATCTGAAAGAGCTATCTCTCATCTTATCCCAGGGCTTGATAACCTCTTCCTTTTCCTTCACCAGAGGTGTTTTGACCTTTAATTAAAAGGAAAATTTGTTGTCTTCCTTTCAGAAGACAGCAAATAATGAACTCATTAAAATGAGGTTAGTGTTCAGGCCTTAGAGCAATAAGAGTTGAAGTCTCATTAGCAGCTAACAATGCAGAACACAGCACATAAATAAACCTAATATGGCACAGCCAAATGCCTCTGTGCATTAAATTTGAGCAGAATCAAATGTTTACCGTCAATGATGTCTAGGGCATGAAGTTTTAATGCACTTAATAAAGGAAAGCAAATTGCTTCCTATTAGCCATGAAATGTTACCACAGAAAATGCCCCCAAAAATGTATTATGTAAATGTGGGATATGTTAGTAATTAACAAGGATATGTAGAAAAATATCTGCCTTGCTTAATAGATGCAGCAATTAAGAAGAATAAAGATGACTCAAAATCTCTAAAGGTAATTCTAGAGATTAATGTAAAATAATGCAGAATGTGAGAATAAGATTTTTTTAAGAGACTTTATTTCATATGTGACCCAAGGTGAGAGATATTTGCAATGTCAAACGAAAGAGTCAGTTAATAAAATGAAACTTCCCTGCAGCTGATTAAATATCTTCTGGGAAAGACATTCCTTAAGAACTTATTTTAAAGAGCTACCGTATTTCATCTACAGAAGCAGGAAGACTTTGTTTCAACAAATTGTAATACTTTGTAAGTTGTTTTATAATGCTAAATGATCCATAGTTAGTAAAATAATAATTAGGAGTTTTCTTTCAACAGTTCAGTGAACGAGCTGAAAGTATAACTTCTTTATAACATCTAATACCCATACCTCAATATTTACATAAAAGTAGAAAGATTGGTAATGATATGCTCTTTATTCTTCACATTTCAGATTTTTAAAATAGGGCTATATATTTGTGTTCAATATTACATTTCCTCTGCATTTAACACATGTAAACTACTTCTTAAATTAAAAATTGTGAGAGGGGTATTTTCACCTGATAATTTGTCCCATCATTTTTTTGTCTCTAAAACATTTGAAAAAGCTTCCTTTCATTACACACTTCTTGAGCTCTTATGAAAACACAGCAACAAAAAACACTTTTTGGGCCAAAAATTTTAGTTGATCAGGGACACTCACGTTACATAGATGAAGCCGACTCACTCTGGGGGCTGAAAGATACTGGATAAATGATACTCTGCGGATTTTGAGGAGAAATTTCACTCCTGGAGAGTTAACGTAGCTGCTAATTTCCAGTGTTCATCTACTAGCCCAAATCTGAACAGATCCAAGAATCATACCCCACATCCAATTCTTTCACAACTTGCATTCAATTCATCATTTGACATTTACAGTCCCAGAACCTTTATCGTCACACTATATCCCAAATCTGACCACTTTCCTCCTATTTCACCACCCACTAGAAGATACTCCTTTCTCATTTGGGGTACTTGTTTCTCTTCTAAACGCTTCCTCTCCCATCCTTGTCTTCCCTTTACCTGGTCAACTCTTCATGCACTGGCCAACGATTCAAAGTGTGATGAACATTATATCTCTGCTCAGACCTCCCTGGTGGCTTCCCAGTACACTCATCTCATTGTACCATGATATTAATTTATTTGTTTATTGCCCGTCTCATTGACAGGAAGATATGCTCCTAAAGAAAGTACTTTGTTTTGTTCAAAGCTAAATCTCTAGTACCTAGAAACAGCTGAAATACATTAGCTAATCAAACATTTCTTGAATAAGTAAATAAAGTAATATATTACATTTATTTGAGAATCTTTCTTAAAATTACAGTAAAATTCCCTTATAAAAATATGTGAAATGTGGAAAAGGGCAGTCACTCTAAAGGATACCATTTACATAGAAAATATTTTGACTATCGCCTTCTTTCATTGGGAAATGAGAACTGTGCTGGAAAATGTTACCATTAATATGTTTTTATTTTGTTGTTCTCTTTCATGAGTATCTCACTAGTTTGCCTTCAACTACAGGAAAGCAGAGTTGGTAGACTATCAGATGATGTCAGGCCTGTTTTGTTATGAATGTGAATTATAATTAGGCTTTAAATAGGATTGAGCTTGAGGAGGTGACAACAAAATCTCACAGGAGCTTTTTATTTTTGAAACCCATAGTCTTTGTCAGAGGGAGAGATTTACTAGAAAATGATTTGTCTACCAAATACAGGAAAATCCCACCTTAAAATATTATATATACCATAAATTGTGGTATATTTTGGTTATGATTTCCATAACCAAATCATGGTTCTATGCAGATAATGACATATGTTTTCATATTTATAACAACCTAAAAATAAACATATCTTTACCTTCCTAGCAGTATAATGAGAAGATTCTATTACATGTGAGCTTAAACAATAAATACTTTAATGCTACAACTGTATATACATTTTTGCATGAGTTGATAATTAGACTTTGGAAATGATTTTTATGATATGCGTTTAAATATATATGTATCTGAATGTGTGTTTGCAAAATGTTCAAATATGTATCATATGAAAAATTTCCAAAAATTTATAAAATTGATCATGAAAATTTTAAATAATGCAGATTTATTCAGATGTGGTAAAATAACATGAAAATAAAACACAGAAACATTTTCACATGCAGACTATAAATCTCTAACATATTTATATAATTTTATTTATATAAATATACATATATATATGTATATATATATATATATATAACTTTTAAATGTGCAAAATATATTAGCAAGGGCTTGGGCTTAGGAGACTGCTTGGAAGATGGAAGTGGTTCAGTAAAGGCTTGCTGAAGTTTAGTTCTTTATGGAGACAAAGTTTTTGGTATTTACTTAGAGTGAATATGGTCACTACAGGTGGTTGCAACTACAGTTTTCTCATTTTATCTGTTAAATAAACTCATATTTGTTAAATACTGAATTTTTGTAGTTATAATGGCTAAATGAAAGATGAATTATCAGTATATTTTCAATGCTATTATCAGTAATAAACTTTTTACTTGTTTTCTAAGTCATCTAGGGGATATTCTTGATTTTTTAATTTGACACTCCTATCCTTAAATCCAAATATATCAATATTCTAATCAAAAGATACTTAATGAGTCTAAGTAGAGGCATCTGGGTGGCTCAGTTGGTTAAGCATCCAACTTTGGCTCAGGTCATGATGTCACGGTTTGTGAGTTCCAGCCTCACATCAGGCTCTGTGCTGACAGCTCAGAGCCAGGACCTTGCCTCAGATTCTGGGTCTTCCTCTCTCCTCCTCGTCCACTCACACTCTGTCTCTCTCTCTCTCTCAAAAATAAATAAACATTAAAAAATTTTTTTGAAGAGTCTAGGCAATTAAGTTATTATGTACCATATTAACAGACACTGATAATGATGATTTTGCTATTACATGTAGCCTGTTTATTCACCTATTACCCCAAATATGCATTTAAAAACCAGATATCCTTTTTATTCAGAAAGAAGACATATATTCATTGTGGGACATGAAACATGTATTTATCAGCATGCCACCTATCCTATATGTGTTCTCCAATACATCAATACCCAACAAGATCAATGACTCATCTTTGTTCAAATCACTTACAGATTCAATCAGTCAATTGAATCATTACTGCACACAACTGTTTTCACCATTATCGGCTTTTCTTATTTACTATTGCTTGCTCTGTCCTGATGGTAACTGCAGTTTGACAGAATTCAATCTATGAATATACCAAATAAAAGTAAAGCAAAGCTTTCATTCTTTTAAATTTATTAACAGAAAGACAGTAGTAAAGTTAAAATGGATGGTTTATAACTTCAAGCATAGTATAAATGAGATATCTGTCATGAAAGGAGAAGTTTGTCCATTGGAGAGGTCATACAGACTTTAACCTGATATTC
Source organism: Panthera uncia (assembly GCF_023721935.1). Lineage (NCBI taxonomy): Eukaryota > Metazoa > Chordata > Mammalia > Carnivora > Felidae > Panthera > Panthera uncia. The sequence continues at coordinate 94,566,934 of NC_064811.1, read as the reverse complement.
ATTTACATTTAGGGTAAAGAGAAATTATGAATGAAACTACATAGAAGAAGGAAGAAACTATACCTTCTTTTACCTTTTTAGGTAAAAACCTGCATACATCCCCAGATACTGTCAGTAATATATCCCCTACTCCTACGAGACAGGAATGATGGAAATTGACATTTTCTTTCTTTTTAATGTTGAATGGCTGTAGAGATAAAATTTGAAATTAAAATCATGAATTTTATCTGCAGAATTCCCTTTCTCTGGTTTCAGGACTTTTTTAGGAGAATTATTATAGGACCAACATGGCTGCCACGGCTATGGCAAGAATCTCTTAAGTCTGTCTCCAAGACCCTAAAAATCTGACACAGAGCTCAGGTGTATGCAAGGTGCACTGGTAAAAGTAAGGGGAGTTCTATAAAACTGGGAATAGAAAGTATACTTTTGTGTGCTCAAGAAACATTGTGAAATTATTCCAATACAATATTTAATCAAATAATGATATAATATAGCTAATAAGTGAATATCTTAACAATGAAGAGATTCCTAACCAGTATGTGAGCAGGGAGTATTTCTAGAGATAAAGTTAGAAAAGTCAATTACAATGCCAGCCAACAATTATTGAGTAGCTGTGTTGTACGAATATTGCTGTAAGCCCACCCTGGATGCATACTGAGTAGGAGAGAGGATAGGGAATGAGAAATGGAGATTATAGCCACCAGCAAAGGCAGAAGCAGGTGTCCTAAGAAACAGTGCTAATACTTGACCTTGATTAAAGAGATAGTTGCTTTGGAGGCTTTCATGTTTTAAGGCCTAAAAAATAAAATGATAATTATGCTGAGAGATTTTTTAAATCTTTAAGTAAAAAGTATTTTTGTTAATGAAACAACTTAATAGTTGCCTTTAATAATTTCTCAACAAGAATAAGATGCTCCAAGAAGTAATATCATGTTTATCAAAAGTGTAAATTCTATTTCTAAATACTTTGCACATTTCTGTAATATTAAGGAATTGCTATTGATCAGAACTTCTTTAGGGATATCCTGCAGTAATGGAAGAATCCTCCTTTCTTTAGGTGGCTTACAAAGAGCTAAGTTATTACATGATTGAATGCACACAGAATCACATTTTATATAAAATCACAACTGTTATATTCTGCAACTTGCATTGGATACTAAATAGGAAACTATAGCATGACTCCAGGAGACACTTCTACTTCCTAGGAATTAGCTATCCACTTAATGCTTTTTCCTAAAACTGTATGTATCACATTTAAGCAAGTAGGAGTATGTGTTGCTAGCTAATAGTTCAGAGGAAAAACTAAGGTAAGCCATATACAAAATTATTCCTACTAGAGAGTGTGGTATGTTAATGTGAATTAAGAACCTCTCAAGAGGCACCTGGGTGGCTCAGTCAGTTAAGTGTCTGACTCTTGATTTTGACTCAAGTCATGTTCTCATTGTTCATGAGGTCAGATTGGCCCCCTCATAGGGTTCTGTGCTGATAGTGCAGAGCCTACTTGGGATTCCCTCTGTCCCTCTCTCTGCCTCTCCCCTGCTTGCTTGCACTCTTGTGCTCTCTCTCTCAAAATAAACAAATAAACTTAAAAAAAGAACCTCTCAAAAGGAGTATAATATAGAGTGTTTCTAAACATTTTGAACATGGAATTATTTTTTCATAGAATTGTTAAATTTCACAGACCTAGTGACCCCACAGATCATGGTTTGGAAAAAAATCCTCTGTAATCAACAACTCTGTTTCACTCGTTATTTCCTCTTCTACAGTAAAATCATCCATGATGGCTTGGTATTGAAGGCAGCCCAAACTTCCACACTCCACAGACTCCAAAGCCAGCTCTGAGAGGAATGATTCTGTGTCTGTTTTAGAGCTTCCATAGCAGTACAAAGCATTTCTATCAAGTTGGCTCCCCAACATGGGAATCAAGATTATGAAAGTGATTCAGGTTACATTTGAAAGTTCCAACCTAAAATACATAAATAAAGAAATGAAGTCCCAGCCTGACACAATGAGAATTTGCACCAATTCAGTGCAGATCCCTACTGAGAATTGTTGGAAATATTTTGCATCATAAACTACTTTCCACCCATCCTTACCCAATAAAGGTTTGATTTTGTCAGTTTGCTTGTGTTGTGTGTTCATGTGTATGCTTCTCTCAGCTATCCAATCCTGATAATTCCTGAAGCCAAAGTATTCAAGTACATGATAGAGTAATAGTGAGATAGAACTACCTTATGTTAGGACTTCTTTGGGGATGTGGAATGAAACTGGTCATTGTAAACTCAGGGACTAAAAGATGGCTTCAGGAAAATAAGACAGTTATTTTTGTCATTATGTCATAAAAGGCTTTAAAGGAAATAGTTATGTTACACAAACCATGAACTCTGAAGTTATAATATATTTTTATCTTTTTATAACAAAAATCTCATAGGGCATGATAGAGACTTGGAGCAAAATTTATAGGAAAAGTAAATTAAATAATATAATCGAAGGCCAAGTTTAGAGGAAATAACTTTTTTTAATATTTATTTTTGAGAGAGAGAGACAGAGACAGAAACAGAGAGAGAGAATGAGTAGGGGAGGAGCAGAGAGAGAAGGGGGCACAGAATCCATAGCAGGCTCCAGGCTCAAAGAGCCCTATGCAGGGCTTGAACCCACGAACCGTGAGGTCATGACCTGAGCCAAAGTTGGATGCTTAACTGACTGAGCTGCCCAGGTGCCTCCATAGAAACTAACTTTTAAAGGAGAATACCAGTGGTGCAAATAATATTACCTGAAGGATCTTATGGTTCATATTTGATTCAAATTTATTTGATTCAAAATTCCAATCAATTAGGTAGAACATTAAAAGCATGGAAACAGAACAGAACACACTCATAATTTGAGATGATCTATACAGACTGAAAATGAGAATACAGTTGGAGAGAATTTGGGCTGATAAGAACTGGGCAGTGTTTCACCTTGCTTATGGAAATTTTCTGATCCCAGGGCAAATGCAAGACCGCTAAGCAGAAAGCAGAAGCAGAAGTTCATCTCACATACTTTCAGAATTAACTGAAGTCAAAATGACTTCGAATTCTGTCAACACAAAGCTTACCAGACCACTTTACAGTAACAAAGTTTAGGGGACAAGAAAAATCCATCCATACCCACTGGGAAGGAATTCAAAGTCACATGGAGTGATTTGCTGATGTAATCAAATGCAATTTACAACACTATAAATGCACTTCAAATTTAATGATTTATATAACCTTCATTGTGTTCTTTGATAATCAAGCAGAAAATGCAAACTCTTCACATACGTGACACGAGTTAATATTATTTTGCAAGGTCAAACCAATTTTCAAATTTTCTCTTCTCTTTGCCAGTACCTTTAATCGGCATCAGTGTTTCACCTTCTAGCATGCAAAAAGCACTCCTTATGCTATATAAGACTACTCCCCTTGCGCATATATACATTCCTTGTGCAGTTAGTTCCTGAAGTTTACCCTCCAGTTTTGGATAACAAAGACTGAAAAGCAATGGTGCTGTATGACTTTAAGGTCTCTTTCCTGTTAGGGTTGATGTAGAGGTTTCAACAACATGGTCATCCTGTTGTGAGAAAGAATGTTTAGTATAGCAGTGCAAGTATTGATTTTTCCCTCAAAACCTTTCCCAATTCTCCCACATCTGAATGTCAGAAATCTGAAGCATTAACGAAATTACACTCCACTTCACTTCCCACACCAGTCCATCAACATTACACTACTTTCTTCTATTCCCAGTACCTCCAGTAAAAAACACGCCTTTATTTATTTATTTATTTATTTATTTATTTATTTTTTCCTTCCTGGAACTACTACAAAAGTCTCCTAACTGATTTTCCTGTGTTTTGCTCCAGTTGTCCTACAATTCCTTCTCAGCAATGAGCCAGAAGATTCCATTTAAAATGTAAAATCATATCTTATGTGAGATGAAGTAAAGTGTGGTGTATTAAGATGCCGAGGTTTTTCCTGACACTGAGCCTTGTTCTCACTGTCCCGTTTGCCTGCAGCACACACTCCTCCAGAGCCCTGATTTGGGCATGGCTGGCCTTTCATTTTTCATGCTTCAACTAAATTGCCACTTTTTCAGAGAGGCTTCATAGATCATATTGCTTATCCTGTCGAAATTCAGGCACTCTGTGTTAGTTTCAATAAGAGCATATACTATAATTATTTTTGTACCACTAATTACAGTTTGCAATTAAATAATTATTTGGTTCATCTGCCATGTGTATCATGTTTGCCTAAACAGAACCCAATTTCTACGAGAACAACAAGCTTATCAGTTTTGTCAGATATTTTCTAACTCCTTAACATTATGTAGCTTTTTTAGCCTCTCTGTGCCTTATATGCCTCAAAAATAGGGTTAATTAAGGGATCACAGAGAAATTTAAATTTTTTTAATGCTTATGTATTTTGAGAGAGAGACACAGACAGTGAGTGAACCCGAGCGGGGGGCAGGCAGAGAGAGAGGGAGACAAAATCTGAAGCAGGCTTCAGCCTCTGAGCTGTCAGCACAGAGCCTGAAGCGGGGCTGGAATCCAGGAATGTGAGATCATGACCTGAGCAGAAGTTGGCCACTCAACTGCCCCAGCCATCCAGGCAGTCCATGGGATCACAGGGTATTTAAAGAGATAATCCAAATAGAGTGCTTCTCACAGGGCCTAACACATAGTAAAAGCTCCATTATTTTTAGCATTCTTTCCTGTGTCTTTAGTAACTAGAAGAGTGCCTAAAACATAGCAGGGATTCAATTATTATTGTTTCAATGGATGGATGAATTAATAATGGCACAAGGAGGAAGAGAGCCCAAAGGTTGAGCTTCAGATCCCTGGTTTCCTGGATACTTAGGCAAGAGATGAGAGATGGGAGGACAACACTTAAGTGATGACTAGGAAGATGAGAGAGAAATTGTTCTGAAATACCATAGTGTTTTTCTACTCAGCAAGTTGTTCTTCCATTGAGTCTGATTTCAGCAGAAGGATCCCCAAACCCCACATCTTTCTCCCCACAAATGGTCTCCACATTTTTTCAGTTTATAATTACAAACATTCATTCATTCTTCCTTAGTTAACTCTTCCATTCCATAATCACAGCCCAACTGTTCAATGTGAAATACCGTGGAAGATTTGGGGTATTGGTGTAATAAAATTCTGTCAGTGTATAAATTATATCAGACAATTTCCTCTTTGAGTAGCAGTAAGCGATTTTAAAAATGACAGAGCAAAAGAGAGAGAAAGTAGGTTTCTGAAAGAATACAAATCGCTTCTAAGGGAAAGGAGATGAACAAGAAGAGAGGCAGAGACTATCAAAGGCAAACTTCAAAAGCTTCATACTTTCACCCTGGGTCAGCCCTATTCATCTTCATTTGTACATTGACAAATAGTCTGCACAAAAGTGCATGGACTCCTGAGTCATTTCATCCTGGTTGGTCACACAAACTTACTGTAGTGGGACCTGAAGTTATTAAGGTTGGACCAAGTGTTAAGGCAAACATGCTCAGTTTGGGCCCTCTCCTAGTGTTACGCACGTAGGCCACTTGAACTTTCCACAAAGCATTTTTTTCCACCTGGACCATAAGTATAGAGGTAACCTCTTCTGATTCCCACATCAAGATCTTGTAAGATAACTAAGATGACACTTTCATTTAATTATTGGATATATTAAAAAACTGTACAAGACAGTTAAAGGAACAAAAACTATCACCCTTTTGGGTTTGATTTGAAATTTTGGAAGTATAAGGCTATTCGATATATGTAGATAGTCATATCTTATGTGTAGTTACGGAAAGGGTTAGCCTCAATATCAGAGTGGGTTAAGGCATAAACAAAATACCCAAAAATAAATAAATATTTTTAAAAATTTAAAAAGGAGGGGGGGGGCCCCTGGGTGGCTCAGTCAGTTAAGCATCCGACTTCGACTCAGGTCTTGATCTCACCATTCGTGAGTTTGAGCCCCATGTCGGGCTCTGTGCTTACGGCTCAGACCTGGAGCCTGCTTCGGATTCTGTGTGTGTCTCTCTCTGCCCCTCCCCCTTCGTTCTCTGTCTCTCTCTCTCTCTCAAAAATAAATAAATATTTAAAAAAAAATTTTTTTAAAGGCATAAGCAACATACTTTGAAATTAGCATAAATATAAATAGTGCACTAACTTAATATTTCCCAAGGTTCCTTGATGGTTATAATCTCCAGCTTGAAGCTATAAGAATCACTATTAAATTTACAGTTTCCTAGGTTCCATTTTATACTCCAATTCAGAATTTCCAGAACATGGGCCTGGGAAAGTTACTTTACAAGCATTCTGGCAACTCATTTCATATGGGTAACCTGGAAACAATTGCTTGACCCTTTTTAGAAGCAACTAGGGTCTCTGATGAAATACACAAGCCTGGACCTTATCACATAAAACTAAATCAATAACTTTTCAAGTGGGAATCCAGAATTGACAATATTAGCAGTCTCTTTTAGAAAATTTTATGCACAATAAAGTTTGAAAACCATTGTTTTCTTTAACATTTTGTAGTAGGGCCAAGTCAGACTTGCTTTATTAAATACTGAGAACTTGTTATGATAACATTATGCAAATGTAAGTAATATCTATTAAAATAATGAATTGTTGCCTTTTCTTAAGTTGTATATATTTATTCTCTTTAATATCTAGTCAAGTTCCTTAGTAAATTCTTCCCAGATAATGCAAAGGAATATCTTAAAGCTGTATATATATAGATATATATTTTTTTAATGTTTATTTTTGAGAGAGAGAGAGAGTGGGGGGGGAGGGCAGAGAGAGAGGGGGATAGAGGATACAAAACAGGCTCTGTACTGACAGCTCCAACTCAGGAACTGTGAGATCATGACCTGAGCTGAAGTCAGATACTCAACCAAATGAGCCACCCAGGTGCCCGAAAGCTGTTTATATTTCTTATGAGATAAACTATTAAAGAAAGTAACAAGTTTATTGTCTAAACACTAAATATATTTCACTTTACATTTATGTTCAAAAGTTAGTGAAATTTCCTCACAAAATATTCAGATAAAAAAAGCTTATCTGTAGCTACATGTTGTTTCCTAAACTTTACAATTTGATTTTTATCTATAATTGACACATATTACTTCCACTTTATAAACAAGTTTTTCCAAAGTAAGTTTTTTTTAGTTTCATTATATTTCATTTATTCACAATTTTATATTTGTCTTTTCTTATCTAACATTTCTTCTGACACTTTACACTTCCTCTATTTCTATTCTTTACTTTTTCTATGTTTCTTCTTTAATTTTTGTGGTTTAACATTTTTTTCTTTTAAGCTTATTTATGATTTTTATTTTTAAAATTGGACTATTTTATTACTCATTATTTGTATCTCTCTTCCTTCACCATCGAAAGACCATGGAAATTTTCTTTCCCTGAATTTTGGAAGTTAAAGAACTTTTTTATACTGAAATAGTCAGTCATGGAATCTTTTAGGGTCTGCCTTTTTAATCTATTTGTTTTGTTTTACTTATAGAAATTGTAATTTTTACCCCACATTAATCAAAATTACATGTTGGGAGAGTATGACTAGACAATTCTATTTCTTTCAACAATAGAAGGGTCTGCCAAATTCTTCATAGTTATTAGTACCACTGGAAGAAAATCCATCTGTCCTCGCTTCTGTGAGCTTGTCTTACTAGGTAATCTATAATATAAGATTATAAAGCATCCATGATATAAATGTCCTGGTGAAATGTAGCATCCTATCCATATTGTTCTGATATCATTTAATGGTATGGTCCATGAACCATGTTTATCATTTTACCATCAGAAATATGTTACTAATTAAAATAAAGGAAACTAATTCAATTGATTGCCTTCCACATTTACAAAAATATATCTAGCAATAAGGAATATGTAAAAATAAGTAAGGTTTGATTGACTTGAAGATGCTTATAGACTAGAAGAAGTGGGATATAAAGTGATGTAGTAAAGAAGAAAATAATGTAAGTCTTAAGAAAAATAATTTAGGAACTTTGGGAGATAAAAAAAGTAAAAGCTTTGAGGCATCAGGGCAGGCTTCATACAGAAATGGCATTTGGGCAGAACTTTAAAGAATGGATGGGTTTGGGGAATAGGATCTGGAGCAGCTGGAGACTAAACAAAAGGAACAGAGTAAGGAAAGGCACGGAGAAATATAGGAATGGGAATAGATCCAGAGGACAAGGTGATTTGGGGGAAACAACAATGCTTGTAGCTTAATTGGAAAAGTGGAGGCGCCAACAATACCTAATAGGTGGGGAGAGAATGACACATTGAGTGCTCATTGGCAGCATTTATTGAGTTTCTACTGTGTGCCAGGCATTTAGCTGTATACTTTCTACAACATAATGCCCAATAATAGTGTGAAACAGGTATTAGACATTATCCCATTTACAGATAAGGGAAAGAAAGCATTAGAGAACTGAAATGACCAACAAGGCTGAGCCATTAATTGAATGGCCTCCTTGACCCCAAGGGTGAAGTACATTTACTGCCTCTGGGATGTTAGCATGATTGCAGAATGTAAGGCAGATTAGAGGAAGATAAAACTGAAGGGTGGGAAGGTTAGCAGACTATAGTGTTTTAAAAGCCCAAGAAAAAGACAATGGAGGTGTTCCTAAAGTGGTGGCAAGTTGATTGAGGGAAAAATACATTGTTTGATGTTTATTGATTTGATTTTGATTTATTTGATTTATTTTCCCCTAATCAAGCATTGAAAATGTGGGCCCACTCCATCAGTATAAATTAAAATCCCTTACTGGTCTATCATAACATGCTCTAGATTTCTTTGTAGAACTTATCATGAGTTGTAATTATACATTTTACTGTCTATTTAAATTCTCTCTCCCTCTCTAAGCATTAAAGTCCTAGGTTAAAGGGACTATGCTTGTTACACCCAATATATACACTAAATATATGTATCCACCTACAATAAATATATAGTGATTTTAAGATACTGGAGAACTAAATGCAAAATAATGACTTCGAGAACCCAGAGGTAAGAAATGGAAGGGGATTGGAGTGGTAAGGAATACAGGGGAAAGGAGTGTTTTAAAAAAACTAATTGAAGTTATGGAAGCCCAGGGATTGTGCATTGAATAAAGTAAGAAACCCAGAAAAAGAAACTTACTAAGATAAAGAGATGCATGATATTTTCAACTTAACACTGTATTCCACAGGATTTACCAATATGCTTGACTATTTCAAAAGACTTTATTTTTAACTCCAACCTCTTTTTAGTATTTAGGTTTTTTTTTCTTTCTGAGAACTTTTAAAAAATATATTACATATAACTGAGTCAAACTAAATAAGCCTATTTTTTTCCTTTTTCTACTTAATTCATAATATTTAAATAAGATTGGCCAGGATTACATGCAATGTAACTGTAACCTAGGATAACCACTGATTATGTAGTTATCAACCTTTTAGTTATTCTTTTATCTAATTAAGCTAATTTGCAGGAGAGTCCTCTTAATTCTGGAGGAGTAAATAGTTCCACAAATTTTTTAAGCAGATACTTATCCACTGTGACTAATACTCAACAGAATTGTCTAAATTTCTGTTCACCTTAACATATTGATAGCAGTAACCAAAAATTGGTCTTACTAATATGTCTAGTTTGAAACGAATTTTTCATTTTCATCAGAACAAAGTAAATCCCCTTTAAAAATCCATTTAAAAACAGGAAAAGCATTCTGAATCAATAAGCAAACTAAAAAGCCCAAGGATATGAGAGTTCTGAATTATGCTACATGTTGGCATAGGAATAATAGCAGTTTAAGGATTGGCAGAAAATTTACAGGACTAAGTCTGACTCTAAGATTACCATCAGTGTGTTCCTATCCTGTCTACAAATAAGAAATTAACATAGAATAATTCCAGATACAGAAAATAGGCACATTTTTCCACAATTGGAAAAGTTTTCTTTATGGAATTGGCTATTTATTTTCTATCTGTCCTTGCCTGGTTCATATTTCAAGATTTGCAATCAATATAAATTATACATTTATCTTTAGTTTATATGGTTGAGAACCCAAGCTTTTAACGTAATGATTATCCCTTATAAAATGATAGGGGAGGGGCGCCTGGGTGGCTCAGTCGGTTAAGCGGCCGACTTCAACTCAGGTCATGATCTCACAGTTCATGAGTTCGAGCCCCGCGTCGGGCTCTGTGCTGACAGCTCAGAGCCTGGAGCCTGCTTCCGATTCTGTGTCTCCCTCTCTCTGACCCTCCCCCATTCATGCTCTGTCTCTCTCTGTCTCAAAAGTAAATAAATGTTAAAAAATTAAAATTAAAAAAAAATAAAAATAAAAAAATAAAATGATAGGGGAGGTAGCACAGTTAAATAAATACTGAATTGCAACTCAAACAAATATTACCTTTCCATTCCTTACTAACGAATTAAAGACTTGTCTATATCCAAAAATTCTGAAAATTTTCTCCCAAGGAAAAAAAAGTGTAATAATCTGAAATCAAGAAATGACTCACATGGAAATGAAAAATGATTTCAGTGCTGTGTGTTTAGAGAATTGCCTCTCAGCAACTTATAATGTGCTTAGGGCTTAACTGCTTCATAATTTGGTGAACTTCAATAAAAATAATAATAGTGATTATAATACCTGAGATATGAATAGCATATAACAGTAGCCATCAAAAACCCAAAAAGCAACAAAGCCCATACTATTTTGTTTCACTCATGCATACACATTTGAAAAAGAGGCATCCCAAAACTTCATATTTATTTTTCTAAAATCATGTTAATTTCTTATTTATTTCAGGCATTACTAGAGACTCAAAATTTACTGCGCACTCAGGTTGCAAATTTTACCTTCAACCTTGGATTTTCAGGGAAGTTTTACCACACAGGTAAGAAGGAGCTTTGTGTTCTCAGGAAGCTACATATAAATAGGAGAGAGGATTTTAAATGTTTCATAAGTAGGAGAAATAGAATATCTGGACTGATTATGGGAAAAACTTGGATGCATTATATGAGTAGCCAAATCCAAAATCAATGAGCTTGTTTACTTTGGCAAATACTGTTAGAATCAAGGGCAAAAGAGAAAGAGAACTGACTTTTTCAACTCAGTAAAAGAAACCAAGATCATTGTTTAAGTTGTGACTATGCATCTTGTCTCTCAGCATGGTCCAAGTAGAAAGCATAGTGATGATGATGATGATGATGATGATGGTGATAATGGTGATGAGATCATGATGATGGCAATAACACTCTAATAATAATAATAATGGACAGTGTTTTTAAAAAGTCAGATAGTCAAGGTGACAGACATTTTTGTACATATTATTTTCCTTTGGGAAACACCTGGTGATAAGAGAGGAATTTTGTAGCCTCAAAGAAAATCAATAGAGTCTAAGAGTCACCTTGCTTAATTTACCTTCCCTTGCAGGATTTTTCCCTAAAAATATTACAATAATTTGGCCCAACATGCATTAAAACCATCATAATAAGGTTTGTATTTCTTTCCATCTCTATCCAGCCACAGTTGCACTTCTGTTCAGTGTCAGCTTTTAACAAATTCTTAAAATGTGATTGGTGTTCATGCACTACTCTATATTCTGATATTCCTCACCTCTCTACCCACCGTCATCTCCAGAATTTGACTTTTATTTTCTGAATATCAGCATTCTAATGTCTGGCACTAGTATGGACAAAGCTATGTTCATAGAGCATAGAAGTGACTATCTCGTAATAACGACAAAAATAGCACAAAATGGTGTGTTAGAGTCTGTATTAGGGCAAATACATACTATCTGCTCCTATTTCTGCATTTGTGATTTTGCACTGTCATTACTTCATAGTATCTTAGTGAAAACATTTCATAGTATTCTCTATGCATGCATGTTATTGACATTAAAAATATCCTGTGCAAAGGTAGTCTTTAATGATCGTAAATGCAGCTCATTTACCCAAAGAAGCTTTTTAATGTTTACCCAAAGAGGCTCAGCATGGTTTATTAGAATATTGAAGCAGCAATGTCTTATTGGTTTTTCTTTAATGCTTTTTCCCTCCTGCTTTGAAACATGTAAATCTGTTTAAAGTAATAGAAGGAAAATTAGTATTTAGACCAGTTGATAAATCAAATGATTGCATATTTTAAAAGGACATTTTGCAGAAAGAGATTTGGGTCATCATATCTGCACAGGCAAAGCAATTCCAGCTTACAATTTTGAAAATAGACATAGTTTTGTAAATCTTCTTCAAAAGCCCCCTCAAGAAATGAGTTCAGGCCTAAGAAGCTCTGACTCTGAAGTTATAAAGCAGATAACTCTAAAGGCTATATCTACTCACACAGGGGGAAAATTATGGGATTATTTGAAGTTCACACACAAACAATGCTATTTTGTCTTAAATAGCTAGATAGTACAAGTAAAGCCATTCTTTTGGTTGAAATATATCTGGATAACTGCCTCAGGTCTTTTATTTACTTTTCATATTCAGACCTATTAAACCTGGCAGACATTCACAGAGTTAATGTTGATAGCAGGTTATAACACTTCCCATTTCTTCTTTATGATCCCAAACATGTACACAGTACACATCCACTAGGAAATGAACAAGACACTAGTTAATATCACAGGGATAGTTGTTGGAGGAAGGTACAAAAAATCATTTTAATTATATCTTTTAAAAAGACCTTATTGACTCCTTATGTTGGTACTAACCTAACAAAAATAATGGAAGAAATTCTATTATGTTATGTTGTGTTATGTAGTAGTACACTTTAGAGACCATACATTTAGGTTACACTTTATGAATGCATGTATATATACACACATGCATTCCTAAATCCCAGAAGTTTACTTTCCTTCACGTGAATATGAAACTTTCATTGATTTGCATCCATTGAATCATTGAAGAGCACCCATATTGTATTTCAAAAGTGCATCTTACTACGTTAAGTAGTTATTAATTTACCCAAAGATACCAAGGTTTCCTCTAGCATGGAATAACATGGTGATGCCCACTACAGGGAGGGCATACCTTTATCTTATCTAGTCACGTTCTTATATGGAGGCTTAACTGTATGGGAAAAAGTTTGCAAATCAGGGAAGTGCTTTCCTTATACTTGCACTCTGCTGTGATGTGTAACTATTAGAAGATGGCCTTGTCACAATGATTGTCTCTGTTCTCTCCCAGGATGTTCTGATTTCCCAATGCATGAGGATGCTGATTGATGAGCCTCATTGTTTTAAAGACATTTAATCACATATGCCCAGTGTAATAATGATAGATTCTTCATTTCTTAGACTGCTTTACTTATTTGTATTTCCCATGTATTCTTTCCTGTTCAGTTTCTCTGTCCTTCACGTGCTAAAAACAATCTCACCCAAAAAGGACATATCGCTAAGCATTCCCGAACAGTCAGCCACTCACAGGTGCCAAATTGAAAGAGGAAGGACATACTGTTGATTAAAAGGGGAAAAAAAGTGTGGAGTTTGAAATAAAGAGTTTTAGTCTGGAAATATGTAAATCTTGATTGGAATTGCACAATGAAAGCTCGATTAAAGAATAAAGACATTACAACATTAGGATGCCTTCTAGGGATAAAGGGCTATAAGTATGATTTTTCATAGGGCATAATTTCTAGTGACAATTGTCACTCTTTATAATTAATAATAAATTAATATGATTCAATCAATTACTCCATGGATATTTGTGAATTGTGTTAATATTTTTAATGAGAATTCATTTTACAAAAATATAGATCCTTTATATAAAACTATTACCTTTCAAACATGAAAGTAAAAGGTATTACAATCGTTCACTTTTGTTTGCTTTTAGTTTTTGATTTTTTTGTATAAAGTATTGGTTCAAAGAGTAGGTATTAGCAACAGATTGCTTTTGTTCAAATCCAGACTTTGACATTTACTAGCTTTGTGAACATAAACAGGTTATTTAAACTTTCTTTGCCTCAGTTTCTGCATCTCCAAATGAGAATAATAATAATATCTCCCTCATCTAGAACATGTTCTAAGTGCTATTTTTTATTACTATCACTTTAAAAAGTATTTTTATATAAGATCAAATTTTATCAAAGAATTAAACTGAATAATTCACATAGCTCTATTTTCTAATTATGAAATCATAGGTAACATGCATCCATGCACTCATTTATTCATTCATTTTATTTACTTATTTATTTGTATTTTTGTTTACCTTTAAAGAGAGCTTTAAAGTACTACAGTATGGCAAACACAATCATTAACTGAAATAACACTGTTCTTATTCACATGTAGAAGTAGCATTCTTAGAAACAACTTTTATGTATGTGCCTTACATTCAGTGAAGCAATGCATTGTAAACATATATATACAATGAAATAGTAAACTCTCCTTATTTATAGATACAAGTAGCATTCTTAGAGATATATTTTCTACATGTGTCTTTTTGAAGGTTTTATAGGCAATGCAATGTACTGAACACATTTTCTGAAATTAATTTTCTTAATTTTTAATTGAAGTATCACTGACATACGATATATTAGATTCAGGTGTACAACATCGTGATTTGAAAATCACATACATTACAATTTGTTCACCATGATAAGTGTGGTTTCCACAGTCAAAGTTATTACAATGTTATTGACTATATTCCCCATGCTATACTTTTTATCCCCGTAATTTATCTATTTTATAACAGAGAGATTATACCTCTTAATCCCCTTCACCCTATTTCACCCACCTGCCACTCCTGTCCCTTCTGGCAACATCTATTTTGTTCTCTCTATATATGAATTTGTTTCTCCTTTTTGTCATTGTTGTTGATATTTTTGTTTGTTTTGTTTTTTAGATTTTACCTGTAAGTGAAATTATATGATATTTATCTTTCTCTGACTTATTTCATTTAGCATGCTATCCATCCATGTTGTCCCAGATGGCTAAGATTTCATTATTTCTTTACAACTGAGTAACATTCCATTGTGTATATATACCACATCTTCTTTATCCATTCATCTATGGATAGACACTTCGATTTCTTCTGTATCTTGGCT
The DNA here is from genome assembly GCF_023721935.1 of Panthera uncia. NCBI lineage: Eukaryota > Metazoa > Chordata > Mammalia > Carnivora > Felidae > Panthera > Panthera uncia. The sequence continues at coordinate 94,551,889 of NC_064811.1, read as the reverse complement.
ATTATAAATACAACTGCAGTAAACATAGGTGTTCATATATCTTTTTAAATTAGTGGGTTTCTTTTTCCTTGTGTAAGTACCCAGAAGTGGAATTACTGGATTTGTAGCTCTAGTTTTAGTTTTTTGAGGAACCTCTGTACTGTGTTGTATAGTGGCTGCACCAGATTCCTGCCAAGAGTGCACAAGGATTCTCTTTTCTCCGCATCCTTGCCATCACTTCCTCTTTCTTATATTTTGATACTGGCCATTCCGACTGGTGTGAAGTGATATCTCATCATGGTTTTGATTTGCATTTCCCTGATGATTAGAGATGTATCCTTTCACATGTCTTTTGGCCATCTGAGGTCTTTGGGAAAATGTTTATTCAGTACCTCTGCCCATTTTAATTGGATTATTTGTGGAATTTTTGGTATTTTCAGGAGTTCTTTATCAGATGTATCATTTGCAAATATCTTCTCCCATTCAGTAGGTTGCCTTTTTGTTTTATTGTTGGTTTCCTTTGATCTGCAAAATCTCTCTAGTGTGATGTAGTCCCAAAAATAAATTTATTTTTGCTTTAGTTTTTCTTGACTGGAGAGATATATACAGAAAATTATTGCTGAAGATGATGTCCAAGAGATTACTGCCTATGTTTTATTTTAGGAGTTTTATTGTTTCAGGTATTATATTTAGATCTTCAATCCCTTCTGAGTTTGTTTTGTGTATGCTGTAAGAAAGTGACCCAGTTTCATTATTTTGTATATAGCTGTCCGGTTTTTCCAACACCATTTATTGAAGAGACTGTCTTTTCTTCACTGTATATTTTTGCTTCCTTTGTCATAGATTAATTGACCATGTAAGTATGGCTTTCTTTCTGGGCTCTCTATTCTGTTCTATTGCTCTGTGTATATTTTTGTGCTAGTACCATACTGTTTTGATTATAATAGGTTTGTAGTATAGTTTGAAATCTGGGATTGTGATATTCCCAGTTTTGTTCTTCTTTCTTGATTGCTTTGACTATTTGAGATCTTTGTGATTTCATACAAATTTTATTTGTTCTTGTTCTGTGAAAAATGCCATTGACATTTTGATACAGATTGCATTGAATCTGTAGATTGCTTTGGGTAGTATGGACATTTTAACAATATTAATTCTTCCAGTCCATCAGCATTATATCCATTTGTTTGCAATTTCTTCATCTTCTATTTCTTTCATCAATGTCTTATAGTCTTTAGGGTACTGATGTTACACCTCCTTGGTTAGGTTTATTCCTAGGTATTTTATGATTTTTGGTGCAAGTGTGATTGCATTGTTTTCTTAATTTCTCTATCTGTTCTTTTGTTAGTGTGTAGTGTATTCATGTATGAAACTACAACAGATTTCTGTATACCGATTTTTTATTCCGCAGCTTTGTTGAATAGATTACTTCTAGAGCTAATAGATAACTATAGATAGGTAATTTTTTTAATGTTTATTTTTGAGAGAGAGAGAGAATGAGTGGGGGAGGGAAAGAGAGAGAGGGAGACAGAAGATCTGAAGCAGGCTCTGCACAGAACCTGATGCCAGTCTCGAACTCACAAACCCTGAGAATGTGACCTAAGCCAAAGTGGGATGCTTAACTGACTAAGTTCCCCAGGTGTCCCTATTAGGTAACTTTTAATTGATTTTTATCACCACACGGTTATTTTTACTTAGTGTAATAGTTAAAATTAGTTTATCTATACCCACCTATATGAAACCATGCCAGAGTCAATATACAAAGAAAATTACAACGTCTTCTTACCATTTAGGAATTACAATATTTCATACATAATGAACAAATATAAGGCAGACATTTTTACAAAAGCAATAATGCAGACACTGGAATTTTATAAATTGCATTTTAATGTTGCCTTCTGGGAATTAACCTATAGCCCAGATCTTGCTAAAATTATTATTATATGGGCAGACTTAAAGGACTTTTAGAGGCATGCTGTTATCTCATTACAAGATCTTCCACAAGTGATAACAAAAAGTGAATTCTTCAATATTTTACTTCTGAATTTAAAACTTCCTATTTTTTGAGAATTGGAAGGAGTAAAAGGGAATAACTGTTAAATGAGAACAAAAAATACTATATTTTTAATTAATAATGATGTTGATTTGAATCTAGATTAGATTAGAAGTGAAAGCCTTAATATTAACACAAATTCTTGTGTTACAAAGAACTGTAACTTGTGTTAAATCTAGTCATGTATAAACTACAAATTATATCCTCACATAATTTAGGCATAAATTAGGTATAAATAAATACTTGTTTATGGTGATTCAAAAATTTAATATTTTCATTTAGTTGGATTTTAAAACGTGAAATTCTGCTGTGGGGCCTCAGCATGATTTGGTATCATATTTTTCATTAAGTTATTTCTAGTGTTGTAAGCTTGCCTCACAAGGCTTTGAATTATAAAACTGTATAAAGTAAGAGAAAGGCTAATGGGAAATTAATCTATGAAGTGAAAAAATAAGGTTTTAGTTTTACTCTCAACTTTGTGAAGCATGTTTATAAATTGACACAATCGCTAGTATAAAAATTAGTAAGATTTTATGATCAGTCATGTATTTGTTTACATCAATAGTCTGCAAATTTTCCTTAAATGGAGGGATTGACCTCCTTCCTGGTCAAGTATGTATTTTGTGCTTCCTGCTACTTTCAGTAACAATCAGTGAAGTTTAAAGTGAATGGAAGTATTTCTCAAACATTCTATATTCAAAGCACAACAGAAGAGTGGGAGAACTATTGATTCATTCATCGCATGTGACATAAAGTATCTTTCTAATCTGTGCCTCAGTGGGTGAATTATGGCTATAATAAACACTTGGTGTAAACACTTCCTGCTTAAAATCCATATAAGGAATTGATAAACTTCTCTTCATCTGGATTTCAGTGTTTGATATTGTCTATATTAACAAGAGTCCATGAATGGCAAGTCCTTCATACTAACAATTTTAGCTAAAGTTAACAAAAATCAAGGATACTGTCTGCTTACCTTGTTCATAAGACTTTTATCACATTCAAAACTTCCATTTTTTACCCTTTGTTTAGTAGCAACTGCTCTAGTACTGCGGTGCCCAAACTCTAATCCTGGTGGTCCTTACAACTTTTAAGAAATATGCGTTATGAACTGTATCCCAGAAATAATGCATATACATAAATACACACGAAAATTGGCATCTACTGGGGCACCTGGGTGGCTCAGTCAGTTGAGCGTCTGATTTGGGCTCAGGTCATGATCTCAGGATTTGTGGGTTCCGGCCCTGCATCAGGCTCTGTGCTGACCGCTTGCTCAGAGCCTGGAGCCTGCTTCGGATTCTGTGTCTCCTTCTTTCTCTGCCCCTCCCCCGCTCACTCCTTGTCTCACTGTTTCTCAAAAATAAATAAATGTAACAAAAATTAAAAATAAAAAATAAAAAAATGTAAAACATGACATCTACTTCAGCATACATACGAAAACTCTGACGTCCTCTGACGTTGTATTATTATGGACTGAATTAAATTATTCACCTATTTACTGCTTTGGGAAGTGGTATGATATAGTGCAAGTTAAAGAAATCCAATCTCTGACTTTTAGAAATTTATACTCTAGGCAGGCAATGGTTTCAGGATTTGTAAAAATATATGAATTTAGAACACTGCAAGTATAAACTAGTAGATATTACTTTTAAGAAGAGAGATATCCTGATATTTACAATGTGCTTGCTATCTGCAAGTCACGATATTAGTGCTTTAATAAATTGATCTCATTGACTTTTCACAAAGACCCAATGAGATAGATATTAAATCCCCATTTTGAACCAGGAAACTGAGACTCAGAGGAGTTAACTTGTACAAGAGGGCATAGTCAAGTAAATGGCAGAGGCAGGGACCCTACTTCTGTACTTAGTGACACCAAATATATATTTTCACCATTTCACGGCGCTACTTACTGCATGATCAGTGAAATCTTTATTATGAGACACAGAAATGCAATGTCTGGAGAAGATTCCTTTAAGAAATGCCTTTGTGGGCACCTGGGTGGCTCAGTCGGTTAAGCATCTGACTTGGGCTCAGGTCATGATCTCACAGTCCGTGGGTTCGCGCCCGCCCGGGCTCTGTGCTGACAGCTCAGAGCCTGGAGCCTGCTTCCGATTCTGTGTCTCCCTCTCTCTCTGACCCTCCCCCGTTCATGCTCTGTCTCTCTCTGTCTCAAAAATAAAACCGTTTAATAAAAAAAAAGAAATGCCTTTGTTTTTTAATACTTATTTGCTTAATATTAAATTTAGCTGCTGTCTGTAAAGCATACTATGTTGTAGAAAAATAAACCAAATAAATACACCTCACACAATAAGCCATATCTGTTATTTTAATTCACTTAGTTAAATATCTAGAGACCAAACAAGAATCAATTCTTACATTATTGATTCAAAACATTTTAAAATTAGACTGCATACTGTAAAACTGTACAAAAACTATAATGATTTCATACAGTGAAAATATTTGTGGGTAGCTGTGACAAAGTGAATTCTTGTAGAAGTAAGTTGTTATTTCTTTTTTTTTTCCACTTGTGGCATGACAAATGGTTTTTACTATGCCTTGAGCACTGTTAACAGATTTTCCTAATAGAGGATGAGAAGATTTTTAAAAATTTTTTTATGTTTATTTATTTTTGAGAGGGAGACAGAGCATGAGCAGGGGAGGAGCAGAGAGAGAGAGGGAGACACAGAATCTGAGGCAGGTTCCAGGCTCTGAACTGTCAGCACAGAGCCTGACTCAGGGCTTGAACTCATGACCCGCAAGATCATGACCTGAGCCAAAGTTGGACACTGACAGAGCCACCAAGGTGCCCCAAGAATGAGAACTTTATATCAGTTTTAAGTTCTCAAGTTTCTATTGTGTTAATAACTTCATTGTTCATGTTTTATGAAATATTAATATCAAAATAGGAAATATGTATGTTCATAATATTTATGTTAAGATGTAAGGATACAAAAGTAATTATACAATGTTAGCTGATTTTTTTTAAAGTAAGTAGAAAAAGATTTAAAACAAAAGCACCAAATGTTTCTACCAGTTTTAGGTGATGATCTTTGTTTTTATTTTGTTTTGGGGCATCATATATCACTAGTCTGTGCTAGTTATACTTATTCAATAAGCTTATGTTGCTTTTGTAATCAGAAAAAATTAACAAACTTCATCAGTTAAATTTTAAGCTCAATTTTAGATGCATATACAAGAATATTTTTAAGAATAAAAAAAGATCTCTGATTAGGTTTCCCCTGTATATACAAAAAGGAAGAGAATTATCAGCTGATAATTTTTTTTATGGCTTATTTATTTATTTTGAGAGAGACAGAGAGTGTGAGCAGGGGAGGGGCAGTGAAAGAAGGAGAATCTCTAGCAGGCTCTGTGTTCTCAGTGCAGAGCCCATGCGGGGCTCAGAACTGTGAGTTCATGACCTGAACTGAAATCTAGTCCCATGCTTCACCATCTGAGCCACCCAGCCTCCTCAGCTGATCATTTTAAAACAAAAATAAGTTGTCTCAGGGTGCCTGGGTGGCTCAGTCCTGTTGAGGGCCCAACTCTTGGTTTCAGCTCAGGTCACGAGCCTAGGATCATGGGATCGAGCCCCACATTGGGCTCTGTGCTAAGCTTGGAGCCTTCTTGAGATTCTCTCTCCCTCTCTCCCTCTCTCTCTCTCTCTCTGTTCCTCTACCCCCTCCCCCCACTTGTGCTCTTTCTCTCAAATAATAAATAAATAAATAGTCTCGAATGAAGTCTGCTTATTATTGTCATCATATACTAGCAATTCTAAACAGTGTCAGTGATAAAATACCCCTAAATTCTAAATTAAACACCTATCTGAACTTGGGGCTACCACACTTACCCCAACTCATCACAACCCCCAGCCACATTGCCCCTGATATAATTTAGACTATGGTCATTTCTTTTTATTATTATTGAGAACAATGCAAAATTGGATTTGCATATCAATAATAATAAGAAGAATAAAAACCTGACAAACATAATCCTCAAGCTAGTATGAAATTTGCGTTTAAACCCTTTTTAACTTTATGTTTTACAGGGACTGAAGAGGAAGATGAAGGCGATGACCTTTTGCTTCGGTCTGTAGATGAGTTCTGGTGGTTTCCTCACATGTGGAGCCATATGCAACCTCATCTCTTCCATAATGAGTCATCTTTAGTTGAACAGATGATTCTCAACAAGGAATTTGCCCTGGTGAGCACATTTTATTGGAATATTTTTCAAACTGAGTTATGATCTATCAGTGGATTATAAAATCAATTTACTGGGTTGAATACAACAGAAATAGAACAGAAGATATCAAAGAGTGCATCACACGTATTAAGGGTATAAATTGATTTGTGTTATTTTGTTTCAGGAATGTGTGTGTGTGTGTGTGTGTGTGTGTGTGTGTGTGTGTGGGGTGTGTGTGTGTGTGTGTATATATATATATATATATATGACCATGATATGATATAAAATGTATTTCAAAAAGTATGTTATTGTCAGAAAATTACTATCTTTTGTTTTATGGAAGAATTATTCTTGCATCTATGAGAAAGAAATATAGTACTTTCTCCATTGTATTCCTGGTATTATAATTACGTTCTCAAAGCATTAATTATAAGGGATGGATGGATGGATGGGTGACGTGAAACATTACAACAGTGATTGAGAACCAGTGGTTCAAACTGCAGCATGTGCTGGGCCCAATCCTGAAGTTTCTGGTTCAGTATATTTTCAAAGACACCTGAGAATTTGCATTTCTAACAAATTATCTGATGGCCCATAAGCCAAACCTGGCCTGCTGCTTGCTTTTTATTGTCCCTAAGCTAAGATATTTTTGTTCTGTGGGTTTTTCGTTGATTGTCTTTTATGTTTTTAAATGATTGACAATCAAAGGCACAATAATATTTTGTGACATAGAAATTGCATAAAATTCAGATTTCGAAGTACATATAAAAATGTTACTGGCACACTGCATACTCCTACTTTTATGTATTGTCTGCGGCTGCTTTTTCTCTATAGCAGCAGAGTTGTGCAGTTGCAGAAGAGACAATATATGGCCCACAAAGCCTAAAATATTTGCCTTTACTGAAAAAGTTTGCCCACCCTGTTCTAAATATTAGGTAAACTATGCATCCCTTTAACAATCTAACGAAAGAAATATTTTTCCCAGAAAAATACTCAGGTGCACGTTCTCACATCTTCACACGGAAGGAATAGATCATCACAAGGGGTATGTGAATCACCCCAAGATTCTGGGCCCCAGATAAAACCTATCTTTAAATGAACAGTTTTCAATTAAAATAAAGAGTTCAGGGCCCCTGGGCAGCTCAGTCAGTTAAGTGTCCAACTCTTGACTTTGGCTCAGGACATGAACTCACAGTTCCTGAGTTCAAGCCCTGCATCAGGCTCTGCACTGACAGCACGGAGCCTGCTTGTGATTCTGTTTCTTCCCCTCTCTGCCCCTCCCACTCTTGCTCTCTATCTCTCTCTCAATATAAATAAAAAATAAACTTAAAAAAAAATAAAATAAATAGTTCATATGTACTATGTGATCGTTGATGTTTCATTTTTTAAAAGCCATATTAACAGGCATAGACCTAATCAGTCGGTTAAGTGTCCAACTTCAGCTCAGGTCATAATCTCATGGCTTATGGATTCAAGCCTCACATCCAGCTCTTTGCTGACAGCTCAGAGCCTAGAGCCTGCTTCAGATTCTGTGTCTCCCTCTCTCTCTGCTCCTCCCCCACTCATGCTCTGTCTCTCTCTTTCTCTCTCTCTCAAAAATAAATAAACATTAAAAAAAAATTTTAAGAGGCATAGACCTAAGGCCAAATGTGTACTATGATATTTTTCGAAGTTATGCCTAGTTATGTTATTATGTTAACAGCTCACCGTTCTTTCGATCACAAAATCCCCAGACCTATGTCAAATCTACACATAGTATCTTACTAAGAGTGGGTAGCACAAAAAACAATTAAGATCATGGACTCAGGCACCAGAGTGCCTATGTTTTAACCTTGACCTTCCATCAGTGGCTGCTTGATCTTGAACAAAAATTATTCAAACTCTCTGTTTCCCATCTCTCAGTCTCCCCATCTGTAAAAACAAGGATAATAGTAACAAATACCTCATAGGATTATTTTGATACATATTTGAGAATATGCATATATATGTATATATATGTGTGTGTGTGTGTGTGTATATATATATATATATATATATATATATATATATACATATATATGATGCTTAGAGCAGTTCCTGCAACACAGTAACACTCAATAGGTGTTAATTAAACAATTATGATCTTCCAAAATCCAGACAAATATGCAGTTATGTTTTGCTTTACAAAAGCCAAATATTTTTTTTTAATATGGATTTACAAGAGGTTGATTGTCACTTAACTTTTAAGGAATGTCTAATAAATTTTGTAGTACTTCATAGCATTGTAAATTTAAGTAAATATTCCCTTTTCAAAAAATAAACTTACCTTGAGTAAGCATGCTGAATTCTCTCTGTGCAGTTACCTTAACATTAAACTGTTTGTTTATCATTTGACTTAAATCCCCCCTACCTCTCTGTCACTGTGAAGGCTTGCTTTTTTAGGCATGTTGGTTATATTTCATAATGGTCGATTTCACCTGTTTGTGTAATTTCTTTTTTTAAAAAGCCATGCCAAAAGCACTGGGAAAGACTCGATGTAATTGCTTTGTAATGAAATGTTGAAAGCTATTTAGAGTTCATTCAGAGCAATTACATTTGTTTAGTCAGTGTGGCTAGATGCTAGACTGAAGCCTATAAACACATTTTGTAAAAAATAATCTTATTATATGTTGCATAGGCAAAATATTACAACTAAAATAAAGTCTGTTAAACACACATCCTGCAATGACATCATTCTTTTCCTTCTGGAGTTCACCTCAATAAAACTTCTCAGGACTCTTCAAGCAGTGACATTCAAAATCCACCTTTACCTGTAAACATCAGATGGCAATATGTTTGTTTTCCAGAGAGCCAGGGAATGTATCTCTTTCCTATTAAATTATTATCTTTCCACATCTAGATGACACTTCAAAATCATCAACAGTATTAAGATGGAATAGGAAAGCTCTACCTGAGATACTCGCAGGCTATACTTTAGTCCTGACTACAAGTAACAAGTTCTAATACAGTTGGCATCTCATTTAATGTCTTCATGCCTCAGTTTCCTCCCCTGGAATAATAATGATTCCCTTTTTCATTCTCTAAACCACAAAGTTTTTAGATAATTAATTTACATCAGCTCATCTGCCAGCCAAAAGCACTGGACCAGATAATCCACTGATCAATCCCATTTCTAAAATTCTGTGATCATTGACAATGTCGGTCCACAATTTGGAATGAACATCTTGAAACACTTACCTAGCTGCAATTGAAGCAATTATGGAAAGAGATTTTCAAACTGAATGACAAATTTAAGCTGAAAAAAACCAGAAGTGTGTAAATCTCTCTTTTTTATCCCAACCTGACATTCCTCGGTACGACCTTGGCTGGCAGAGGAGTTACCAGTCAAAAACACAGTTGTTCTCACATTTACAAAAATGATTCAAAGACATATTAATAGTTTTATAGTGATGTTTCAAAAGTGGTTAAACAATCTGAATGGTTTTATTTGTAGTGTTTGTTCAAATTCTCTATGGATAGGGTTCATCTCCTGATGTAATATGTCTAAAACTCAAGAGAGAAATACATTGCCACCACTGTTTCTTTACTGTTTCATCATTTTAGAAGCGCTTTTATTACTGTAAACTTGATTTTTTTTTTTTTGGTCAATAACATTTCTTAATTGAAGTATAATTAACATATAGTGTTATGTTAGTCTCAGGTGCACAATATAATGATTCAACAACTCTATACATTACTCAGTGCTCATCACAATAAGTGTACTCTTAATTCCCTATATCTATTTCATCCATCCCATCACTCACCTCCCCTCTGGCGACCACCAGTTGGTTCTCTGTATTTAAGACTCTCTTTTTTTGTCTTTTTGTTTTTTAGTTTGTTCATTTGTTCTGTTTCTTAAATTCTACATGAGTGAAATAATATGATATTTGTCTTCTCTGTCTGACTTATTTCACTTAGCATTTTACCCTCTAGTCCATCCCTTTTGTTGCAGATGGCAAGATCTCATTCTTTTATATGGCTGAGTAATATTCCAATGTGTATATACTCCATTAATCTATGGATGGACACTTGGGTTGCTTCCATATCTTGGCTATTGTAAATAAAACTGCAATAAATATAAGGGTACATATATATATATATTTTTTTTTTTTTTTTTAATTAGTGTCCTCATGTTCCTTGGGTAAATATCCAGGAGTGGAATTGCTGAATTATTTGGTATTTCTTTTTATTTTTTTGAGAAAACTCCATACTGTTTTCCACAGTGGCTGCACTAATTTATATTCCCATTAATGGTGCACAAGGTTGTTTTTTTTTTCCTCCACATCCTCACCAATGCTTGTTACTACTTGTCTTTCTGATTCTAGCCATTCCTACAGTTGTGAAGTGATATCTTGTCGTGGTTTTGATTTATATTTCTCTGATGATTAGTGATGTTGAACATATTTTCATGTGTCTGTTGGCCATTAATGTATCCTTTGGAAAACTGCCTATTCAGGTACTCTGCTTATTGTTTAATCAGATTGTTTTTTTGGTTTTGAGTTGTATAAATTCTTTACATATTTTGGATATTAATCCTGTATTGGATATGTCATTTGCAAATACCTTCTCCCATTCAGTAAGTTGCCTTGCCATTTTGTTGATGATTTCCGTTGCTGTGCAGAAGTTTTGTTTTGTTTTGTTTTTATTTTGGTGTGGTCTCAAAGCTTTAATTTTGTTTTTGTCTCCTTTGCCTGAGGAGATATATCTAGAGAAATGTTTCCATGGCTGATGTCAAAGAAATTACTGCCTATGTTTTCTTCTAGGAGTCTTATGGTGTCAGGTCTTACATTTAAGTCCTTAATCCATTTTGAATTTATTTTTGTGTATGGTGTATGAAAATAGTACAGTCTCAATTTTTTTTTTTTGCAGGTAACTGTCCAGTTTTCCCAATACCATTTGTTGAAGAGACAGTCTTTTTCCCATTGCATATTCTTGCCTCCTTTTCTGTAGATTAATTGACCATATAACTGTGGGTTTATTTCTGGGCTCTCTATTCTGTTCTGTTGATCTATGTGTCTATTTTTGTGCCAGTTTCATACTGTTTTGGTTGCCATTGCATTGTAGTATATCTTAAATCTGTGGGATTGTGATAGCCATAGCTTTGTAGTATATCTTAGATCTGTAGGATTGTGATATCTCCAGGTTTGTTCTTCTTTCTCAGGAATACTTTGGCTAGTTGTGATCTTTAATGGTTCCATATGAATTTAGGATTGTTTGTTCTAGTTCTATGAAAAATGTTGTTGGTATTTTGATAAGGATTGCATTAAATCTGTTGATTGCTTTGGGTAGTATGGATATGTTAATAATATGTGTTCTTCCAATCCATGAGCATAGATTATCTTTCCATTTGTATGTGTCATCTTCAATTTATTTTATCAGTGTTTTATAGTTTTTGTAGTACAAATGTTACATTACACTTCCTTAGTTAGGTTTATTAGTAGGTATTATATTATTTTTAGTGCAAGTGTAAATGGGATTATTTTCTTAATTTCTCTTTCTGCTACTTCTTTATTATTGTAAAGAAACTCAATATTTTTCTGCATATAAATCTTATAATTTTAATTCATAGTCTGTGACTTTACTAAATTCATTTATCAGTTTTGATAATTTTCAAACATTATTATTTATAAATCCATTAAGTTATGTATGTGGTGTGAATGTACATGCATATGTATAAGGGGCTATGAGTATGTATATACTTAATCCATTAGCATTTGTATATGCAATGTATGAATGTGTTTATTGTGTGCATATATATATACATATGTATGTGTATATATATAACATGCTTATTACATGAGCATATACGCCCTGTGAATGTGTGTATATGTGTACAGGGCATTGGTTGAATGATAAGTGTAGTAAACTAAGATACATTAATTATAAGATACTATATACTTGTATGGCATTGATTTGGGAAAAATATTTTTTGATTCTTCTAATAAACCATGCATTTTTGCTTTCATTATGTTACTTGAGCATGTCACTAAATAGAAGCAACACTTCAAATATGACAACAGACAAAATCTCAAGAGATTTCCATCAAGAGATGGAAAACATTGGCTAACATTAAAGTATTTGATGAAAAGGTTACCAAAAATTCTTCTTAACTTGACCCACACCTTTTTTTCAAACCTAGAGGGAAAGAATGCCTATAGCATAAACTGAGATTATGTATTTTTATTCCAAAATAGATTTGTGGGGAAAAGGGAAATTAAGAAATAGTGTTTTGTTGTTTTAAGTTTTGTGGACAGACTTATTAACATTTTCAAATGAGTGAGATCTTTCAGTTCACTGATAATTGTAGACTATAAAATATCCTTAAGGAAACAAACAAACAAATAAAAACAAACAAAAAAAACCCACTTGTCTTCAATGATAACTTTTCAATAATTATGTCTTTTTCTTGTCATTTTGTTAAATAGTTATGTGTTGTATTTATGAGTAAATAAGTTAAGAATTCCTGAAATAAAGGTCTAAGTTTTTAAATCCTACTTTTAAAATGCTACACTTATTTATGAACTGTGTATATCTTTTTTCATAACAAGACACAATATTTCTGATAAGGAAAATGTTGACCCTTAAAATGTTCTCATAAAAGCTCAAACTCATCAAAGAGTAACTATGGAAAATCTTTAAGTATCATGATGGCATGCATACTAAATCACTTATGTAGAGGTTTTAATTAAAAAATAAAAGGAGTGTAATATTGGAATTCATGGCACGATGATATAAAACTGAGAGAGAAGTGCCTTTCAATAGCTTGTATGCCTGTATCTTTACTAAATTATGCAGTATACAGCCTTAAGTTGTACAACAAATACAAGTTATTAAAAAAAAACCTCTGGTAATTATAGCTCATAGGGTGTTTTAGAGATAGAAAATTTAGAGCAGGTAAGACTATTGAAACAAAAATAAAATTGTGACCAAATACTGAGTTAATGAAAGTTCACTAGAGAGCAAATAATGTATTTTGAAGGTTCAGTAATGAATAAGGCAGTCTGTGGACTCAGCAGAATAGATACTTACGTAAGCATGAAGAATTTAAATAAAATATAAAGAGGCAAAACATCCAAGCATAGACAAATTTGAAACTTTTTGGCAATTGCGTGAGCTTTTGAGGGATCCTGAACTTTTATAACTTATCTCAGAAACGAGATCCCACCAGTTTAACCATATACTATTCATTAGAAGATAGTCATTAGGGCCAGCACATACTCGAAAGGAGGAGGATTCAACAAGGGAGGGAATACCAATAGGCAGAAATCATTGGAAGTCATTATGGAAGCTCGCCTTCATGTCTAACTAGAAACAGGAAACATAGGGGCGCCTGGGTGGCTCAGTCGGTTAAGCGTCTGACTTTGCCTCAGGTTATGATCTCACTGCCTACAGATTTGAGCCCCGTATCAGGCTCTGTGCTGACAGGCCAGAGACTGGAGCCTGCTTCAGATTCTGTCTCTCTCTCTCTGCTCCTCCCCAATCACACTCTGTCTTACTCTATCTCTCAAAAATAAATAAACATCAAAAATTTTAAAAAAAAGAAATAGGAAATATAAAGAATCCTGTATGATAGAAGTCATACTTATTTGTTCATTAACTTAAAAAATATTTGAATATGAACTAAAACATTAAAATCAGAATCTTTTTTTTTTTTTTAATAATTTACTGTCAGGTGAGCTCACATATAATGTAGTCTTGGCTTCAGGAGTAGATTCCCATGATTTATCACTTAGATACAACACCCAGTACTCATCCCAACAAGTGCCCTCCTCAATGCCCATCACCCATTTTTTCCAGCCCCCCAACTCCCCACCCCCATCAACCCTGAGTTTGTTCCTGTATTTAAGCATCTCTTATGGTTTGCCTCCCTGTCTGTAAGTTATTTTTTCTTTCCTTTCCCAATGGTCTTCTATTAAGTTTCTAAAATTCTACATATGAGTGAAAACATGGATCGTTCTCTGACTGACTTACTTCATTTAGCATAATATTGTCCAGTTCCATCCACATCATTGCAAATGGCAAGATTTGCATTCTTTTTCATTGCTGAGTAGTATTCCATTGTATATATAAACCACATCTTCTTTATCCTTTCATCAGTTGATGGACATTTAGGCTCTTTCCATAATTTGGCTATTGTTGATAGTGCTGCTATAAACTTTGGGGTACGTGGGCTCCTACACATCAACACTCCTGTAGCCTTTGTATAAATACCTAGTACTACTATTCCTGGGTCACAGAGTAATTCTATTTTTAATTTTTGAGGAACCTCCACAATGTCTTCCAGGGTGGCTGCACCAGTTTGCATTCCCCATTCCCACCAACAGTGCAAGTGGGTTCCTCTTTCTCCACATCCTTGCCAACATCTGTTATTTCCTGAGTTGTTAATTTTAGCCAGTCTGAACTCTGTGAGGTGGTATCTCAATGTGGTTTTGATTTATATTTCCCTGATGATGAGCAGTGTTGAGCATCTTGTCATGTGCCTGTTAGCCATCTGGATGTCTTCTTGGAAAAGTGTCTATTCATGTGTTCTACCCATTTTCACAGGATTATTTGTTTTTCAGATGTTGAGTTTGGTAAGTTCTTCATAGATTTTGAATACTAACCCTTTATCTGATATGTCATTTGCAAATATCTTTTCCCATTCTGTTGGTTTCCTTTTAGTTTTGTTGATTGTTTCCTTTTCTGTGCAGAAGGTTTTTATCTTGGTGAGGTCCCAATAGTTCATTTTTGCTTTTATTTCCCTTGTTTTCAGAGACGTGTCAAGTAAGAAATTGCTGCGGCCGAGGTCAAAGGGGTTGTTAACTGTTTTCTCCTCTAGGATTTTGATGTTTTCCTGTCTCATTTCAGACACATAGACCAATGGAATAGAATACAGAACCCAGAATTGGGCCCACAAATGTATGGCCAACTAATCTTTGACAAGGCAGAAATGCATATCCAATGGGGAAAAAGACAGTCTCTTTAGCAAATGGTGCTAGGAGAACTAGACAGCAACATCCAGAAGAATGAAACTGGACCACTTTCTTACACCATACACATAAACTCAGAATCTTTATCTTGAAGCTTAATACCAGTTACACCTCCCTAAGACCAAAATATTTACTCATCTAACTCTTTTCTTTTCATCCAATCCATTGCCTCTACTTGAAAATATATAGAGAGCTGTTGAATTCTCATCACCTCTACTACTAACTACTTAGTTTAAGTTACAGTTGTATCTTTCTTACCAGCTTTATTGATATTGACATTAACATATCATATAAACCTCAGTGATTTTTAGTGTATTTACAGATTTATGCAAACTTCACCACGATTAATTTTTAAAAAACATCTTTATAACTTCAAAAAGTCTGTACCCCTCAACAGTCATTTCCTCTTTCTCTCAATTCCCCTGAACCTAGGAAATTATTAATTTACTTCCCATTTCTGTAGATTTTTTATTATGAACATTTTATATAAATAGAATCATATAATATGTGTGTGGTCTTTTATAATTAGTTTTTTTTTTCATTTAACTTAGTCTTTTGCAGTTCATATATGTTGTAGCATGTATCAGTACTTTGTTCTGTTTTATAGCCAAGTAATCTTCCATTGCTATGTTTATATTATATTTTATTTATACATTCATCAGTCGATAGACATGTTTATACTTTCTGGCTATTATTTACAATGTCTCTACAAATATTCATGTACAAGTTTTTGTGTGGACATGTGTTTTCATTTATCTGTATATTTACCCTGGAGTAGAATTGTTGGGTTACATATGGTATCTCTATGTTTAGCATATTGAGAAAACACCAGACTGTTTTTAAATTGTCTGTACCACTTGGGGCACCTGGTTGACTCAGGAGGTTACGCATTTGACTTTGACTCAGGTCATGATCTCATTGGTTTGTTAGTTCAGGCCCTGCCTCAGGCTCTGTGCTGACAGCTTGGAGCCAGGAGCCTGCTTCAGATTCTATCTCTCTGTCTCTGACTCTTCTCTCTCTCTCTCTCTCTCTCTCTCTCTCTCTCTCCCTCTCTCTTTCAAAAATAAAACATTAAAAAAATTTTAAATAAAATAAAATAAATTGTCTGCACCACTTTACATTTCCACCAACAATGCATGAGGATTCTAATTACTCCACATCCTTGTCAACCCATGTTATTATCTGTCATTTTTATTATATATGGTATGGATATGAGGCAGTATCAAATTATGTGGTGATTTCCATTTCCCTAATGGCTAATGATGTTGAGCATCTTTTCATATGCCTATCAGCTGTCATATATCTTCATGTCTATTCAGATCCTTTTCCACTTTTTAATTGAGTTAGTGGCCTTTTGTTATTTACTTGCAAGAAATCTTGTATATTCCTTATACAAATACTTTATCAGTTCTATGATTTTCAGATATTTTCTCCATATGTGGATTCTCTTTAAACTTACTGAACAGGATCTTTTGAAACATAGAAGTTTTAAATTTTTATAAAATCCAATTTATCTTTTTTTTTTTTTTTTGGTCTCTTGTGCTTTTTGTGTCAAACCTAGAAAGGTTTTGCCTAACCCAAGGTCATCAAAATGTACTCTTATATTTGCTTCTATGAATTAGATGATATGAACACTTACATTTAGTTCTGTGGTGCATTTAGAGTCCATTCTTTTGTATGGCACAAGGAAGAAGTACAGCTTCATTCTGTCGCATGTGGTATCCAGTTGTACCCACATTTTTTGTTGAAAAGACCATTCTTTCTCCCACCAAATTGGGTACTTCTGTCAAAAATAAACTGACTTTAAATTTAAGGAAGTCTATTTATACTCTCAATTCTATTACATTTATCTCTATGCCTGCCCTTATGCTAGATCTCACCATCTTGATTCCTATATCTTCCCAATAAGTTTTGTTATTGAAAATTGTGAGTCGTCCAACTTTGTTTTTCTCTTTAAAAATTGCTTGGTCTATTCTGGGTCCTTTGAGTTTTCATATGAGTTTTAGAAGCAGCTTATCAATTTCTGCACAATGACTAGCTGAGATTTTGATAGGATAGCATTGGATCCACAAATAAATTGAGGAAATACTCCTATCTTAACGTAAGTTTTTTGGTCTATGTATTTGGGCTATTTTTCCATTTATTCAGGTCTTCCTTAGTTTTTTTCAATAATATTTTATAATTTTCACTGTCTATGTTCCTCATTTCTTTTGTTAAAGATGTTACTAAGTATTGTATTCTTTTTGATGCTATCATAAGTGGAATTGTTACTTAATTTCACTTGCACATTCTTTATTTTTATTTATAAAAGTACAATTGATTTTTGTATATAGAGTTTGTAACCTTCAAATTTGCTGAATTTATTTACAAGTTCTGGAATTATTTTAGTGGATTCTTCAGGATAGTTTATATATAAGATCTTATCATATGTAAATGGAAATAGTTTTACTTCTTCTTTTCCAATCTGGAAACATTTTATATCATTTTCTTGTCCAATTTACCTGATGTGAATCTCTGTATATTGCTGGATAGAAGTGGCAAGCACAAAAATCCTTGTCTTATTCCTGATCGTAGGAAGGAAACATCCAGTTTTTCACCATTAACCATGATGTTAGTTACAGCCTCTTCATAGAAACCCATTCATTATCAAGTTCAAGTTCCTGTCAATTCCTGCTCAGTTGAGTATTTTGATTATGAGAATATATTGGCATTTTCATATATTTTGGGGGGATCTATTCAGTTGATTATGCTTTTCCCTTTGTTTTATTGGTAAGATGTATTACACTAACTGTTGTAAGGTTAGTTTAACATCTAAAACCAAGACTTTCTAGTACCAACCATTAAAATATCAGATGGGAAAACCCTGTGATAAATCTCATTGGTCTTGGTGTATAATGCTTTTTATATGTTGCTGAATTTAATTGCTAGTACTTTGTTGAATATTTTGTATCTATATTCATAGAGATATTGGTTTGTAGTTTTTCTTTTATTATACCTTTGTCTGGTTTTGGTGGTAGGCTAATACTAGCCTCATAGAATTAGTTGGAAAATGTTCTCTCCTTCTCTGTGTTTTGAAAGAACACAGTTCTATAGATAGGGTCTATAGATAGGTCTATGAGACTTTTTCCAATCACAGGAGTATTCTTAGCTATCTCATTCTTTGGTTTTCTCTAGTAAACTTCTTATTTGGTTTATTATTAGCTTGCTATTAATCTTAATTAAAATAACAACAGCCTTCTCTGAATTGCTTGCCATCAAAATCTCCATTGTTTTCAAGGGTGATCTTTGACTTGAACTTTTCCACACTCTGTCCCAAATAAAGTCACTTCCCTTGGAGACAATTTAAGAGTTCTTTCTTTCTATGACCTACATCTCCCTGTGGGCAAAGTCTTTGCAACCACTGTTCCAGAGCTAGAGTGGGAACAATGGCTTCCTCTCTCAACGTGACACCCAGATTTATGAGCAGGGTGCTGGGTTGGGATGGTAGCCTCTGGTTTTCTCAGTTTGGTTCTCCTAGCTTAGAACCACTAGCCTACAACTGAGTTGGAGCAAGGACAAATCATGGTTTTGGTATTATTGGTCTCTGGCATCTGAGGTATAGTTTCTGCTCCAAGTGAGATCCCCTTGAGGAAGAGATCTCCATATCTCTCAGCAGTTCTTGCCTAGAGTAGAGCTTCTAAGCACAGAGAAGGGGACATGAGAAATTCTCATGGCTTGCTCCTCCAGGGACAATCACAGCTTTAGACTGAAATCCAAGGGGAGAGAAACCCCTGTGTTCTTGTCTCTACCTTCCTGGGGTGAGAATTTTGTCACTCTAAACTGAAGCAAGTGGGGAAAGGTGTGGGTCATGGCTCAACTGGCACATATTTTCACTGTTCTTACCAATCTTGGTAGATTTTTCTTGAATAATGTTTCTTCATTTGCTGTACATCCTCAGTTCATTTTCCAGAGATTTTAAATGTTTTTTTTGTAATAATTTCTATCAGTGATGGTTATTTTGCTGGGAGAGAGTCCACAGAGCTCCTCACTGCACCATTCCAGAAGTCAGAATCCTAACATTATATCTTGACTAATTTATAGCAATACCCCCCCACCACGGGGGTCCATTTCCATTCTTGGTCCTCTTGAATCTATTCTCATCAAAACAGGTATTGTGATCCTGTTAGCATGTAATTTGGGTCTTGTTACATTTTGTCTCAAAGTCCTCCAAACTACCTTAAATATCTCTCAAGGCCTTTGCATCTGACCCCTTGTTTCACTGTGAACATTTTTTCACATCTGATGTTTTAACGGATGATACTAGAAAGTCCCCAGTAATTTCCCCTGGTGTGCTAGAATTTATAGACTGGGTTTTCAAATTAAAATCCATTGCAGTTTTGAAATAATTTGTTTAAATCTGCTGTGTCTGTTTGTTTGTTTGTTTTTGTTTGTATCTGTACTTTGAATCCTAAAGTAGGATAAGCAAAAAAAAGTATTCTTAAGTTTGAAAATGCATTAAGTAATAGAATCAAATATTAATGGCATTTCCTTGGAAGACAGAGCAGTAAAAATTTGCTAAATGTTTAGTAAGTGCAATATTCGTATGATCTTGAATGTATTTAATTACATGTATTAGAAACCTATGATAAGTAAAATGATCTTAGGAAGGAAGAAAATAATAAAATCACAGTGGGAAGATTATAGAATATCATCCAGCAAACTTGAGACTCACTTAATATGAGCACTTAAATCATTTTGTTGCTGAATACACAACATTTATTTACAGATGGCATTTTATAATAGTTTAAAAGTATTTCTCTCTCTGTCTCTCTGTCTCTCTGTCTCTCTCTCTCTCTCTCTCTCTCTATATATATATATATATATATAGTCAGTGGAAATATCTCTTAATCATGATAAGTATTATTTTTTCTTTTTATGTTAAATATACATAAATTTTTCATATATTGTTCAGAAACATGCTTTACAGACACAACTTATCCACCTCCATGTTCCTTTACCATGACAATATTTTGTCCACCATAATTCTTTATACCTTCCTATTACTACTTGTGTGTTTTATTCAAGATACTCAAAATTGCACACTTATAGATTCAACCTTTAATATATGCTATATCAGCATGGAATATTTGTATTACGATGTGTGAGTTATCCATTTGTCACTGCAAAGCTTTGGCATCTGGGTGATGTATTATTTTAACCATTTCAATGAGTAACTTTCTAAAATACATAACTTATTGCTTTTAAATTAATAAATGCATACTAAGAATCATGTCCATTTTTCACAACGACCAAAGGTTTTCACTGTTAATACAAATGATTTTATTGCCCCCACTGTTACTGTGGTCTCAGAGTTTGCTGAGAGTAGGTGGACTATTTGCTCCTAAACTGTGTCCTTAACAATTTTTTTTTTAATTTTTGCATCTACTTTTTCAAGTTTTCTAATTTGTGGTTTGTAAGATTGATAGCTTTCTCTTCTAGCCATTGTCATGTTATCTGGGTATAGTAGCCAGATTCCCATTTTAGTAAAATGAAGTGTTCAAACTAGATGACCACTGAGGCCCCTGATATCACAAATGAGAAAACTGAGCTCATGTGTCAATGGTAGCACTGAGAACCCATACTCTGCCTTGTGGTTCCTAATCCAGGGCTCTGTCAGATGCACCATGTCCCACCCCACGCAAAAGCAGATGACTTCTGGGAGAACCAGACAGTATGGCCCAAGGTAAAATGAACCAACTTGTGCACCCTGTTTTCCTAGTGGCTTTTTAAAAACCACAGTCCAGGTAAAAGTAACCTCTGCAAAGTTGAAAAATTGTTGAAGAACACAGAACTTTCTTTCTGTATTGAGAGTAGACATTATTGTATAAAAACTTTAAGGATGAATATGGAAAATCGAAGTGTGTAAATAGGATATTGATCAGCATATTGCATAATAAGTGAAAATATTTTTAGTTTTCTTTTACCTACCCATGGCCAGAAGATAGGATTTTTACCCTTTTTATAAGTAGAATGATATTGTTTAATAAAGTTCTTAGCTAGCTTATTCAAACCATCTCTAAGGTTTTCATCAATTCCTTTTTTCACCAAACCTACAACATGAAGAATAGCATGAACTTTTTGCCTGAAAATTAGAATTGGTATTTCATTATCTATTAATATTCATACAGCTTAGCAATGGATTTAGAGAGAAAAAATGGCTTTCATTGTCATGTGTTGTATCATGGTAAGTCTTTGACTTGCTGGTCTGGTATTGGCAGGTAGATGACAGAATTTCCCTTAGACGGAAAATCTCTACAATACGTATTTATCTGTTTGATTTTCCTAGCAGAGGGCAACATCGGACCCACTCATCCCCCAAATTCCTATTTTAGTTGCAGCGTATTTTTTTTTCTGTCAAGTAGCTATTTTATTTCTGAACGTGTTTAACCTCAAAGGAATAAATGCCACCTACAAAATTAACTTTAATATTGGGCAGCAATAATCGAAAGAAGTGAACTATTTATATCATTCAAAATGCTTTAAATGTAAATCTATCAAGGCTCACATCTATCTGTTCTGAATACCTTTTATCATTATTTTTGGTAAATGTAAAGCACTGAAAGTCATTCCTTTTGCTTTATAGTTTTTATGCATTTAAATAATCTTTGAAGATTAACTAGAGGAACTCTAATTCTTTTCTGGTGCTGATACATGAAACAATTGAAACAGGATTCCCCCCTAGGAGATAAGCTGATAACTGCTTAAAGTAGATGTTAATATTTAACTTACTTGCTTTAAGGCAAATAAATATTCCCTCTAAATATTAAGTTTTGTTTTTATTATACAGAACAGTAAACTATGCACAAAATCCAAAAAAAAAGTTACATTCCTCTGAAGAAAACAAAACCTTAGCTATTTTTACACATAAAAATCAGGGGTGCCTGGGTGGCTCAGTTGGTTAAACACATAAAAATCTTTTGTGACGTGAGTTTGCCCTGTGTGGGCCTAATTATTCAGTGGATTAGTTACGCCCATGCATTGGGCTTCAGACCTATCTTGATTCAAATTCCGCCTTTTGCAATTACTAAAGTGACCTTAGGAAACAATTTAGAAATCTTGTGCTTTTATTTTCAAATGTGTAAAATGGGGATGATAATTGTTCCTACCTCGAGTTTTTTATGAGAATTAAATGATTATGTACATGTTTATATATGTATAATGCTTAGCAAAGTGTCTGGCACATAAGTATTACAAAAAATATTTGTTATCATCATCATCATGGCTACCATCATTTTCACCATATTTCTTCAAGAAACGTACGATCATTCCTTTCGAAGTCAGAGGTTGGTGATAACAATAAAACCACCACATGACTTTTTCAAGGCTATGTAATATGCAAGCTGGGGACAGATACCAGATATTCTGCCTGACAGAAGGCAGGAGAGGAGCACCCAGCCAGAGGGAGCAGTATGCAAAAGACCACAAGATAATGCCCCAAATAACATGTTCCACTCTTCTAGTAAAATATATATTGCTTCAGCAACAATCTATCAGTGTGTCTGGTAACTACTGCCTGTGGAATTTGGTCTGCAGTGATTTTTGTATGGTTGGTGTGCTCAGGATTGGCTTTACATTTTTAAAGCATTGTAAAAATCAAACAAACAGACAAAAATGTCTGACAGAAGCATTATGTTGCTGGCAAGGTCTAAAATATTAACTACATAGCTCTTCAGAGTAAAAGTTTGTCAAACCGTGGATCACATATATAATGATCCAGAGAAAAGTATATCAAAATGAAATCATTTTCCTTTAATTTTCAAAGTGTTTATTTATTTTTAAGAGAAAGTTAAGGCATGAGTAGAAGAGGGGCAGGGAGAGAGGCAGGCAGAGAATCCCAAGCAGGATCTGCTCTGAGAATCAGAGCACGACACAGAATGCCAGCCCACAAACCGAACCATGAGCTGAAATCAAGCTTATGGCCTGAGACGAAATCAAGAGTCAGACTCTCAGCCAATTGAGCCACCGAAGTACCCCTCAAATTGGAATCATAATGATGAATAATATAGCATGAGTCCGTAATTGACACACACCTATTCATCAGTGATTATTGGCAACCTCCCGTGTCTTTAGAAATATGAAATTTGTAGAACATAAAATACATTTCTGATAATTCTTACCTTTATGAATCTCCAAAAGGAGCATAAAATGTTGAAGAAAGGGAGAAGAAATTGATTTGGTGTCAGAAGACACTTTGAGTTGGGAATTAAGAGAAGATGAGACTGAGTAGCTCATGTGGGACCAGAATTTACGGGAACTTTATACCCTAGGCCTTAGGGCCCCAGGGTCCTAAATCCAAGTAACTGATCACCTTTGCATAGAACTCTATCTACCATTTGAAATACCAATTTTCCAGATTTTCCTATCATGTCTCAATGCTCTGAATTAGTATATTCTTATTCGTTTCTCTTCTAGAACCTTCTGGATCATTATTCTTGCATGTCTTTTGTAGACAAGATTAGAAAGTGAGCTACTTAGCAATGGTGCATGGAAATTCTCACTTCTACATTCTCACCTCAGGGTACAGATGTCTTTAGTCCTTGGTCGTCACTTCTAAATGCACACTTAGTGCACATTTTTTTTTTTTTACATTCTTCCTTATTGAATAAACCCAAAGTTTGCTTGTGGAGCAAAATGTCTAGCTAAAGGATTGATTTTTCAGCTTTTATTTCAGGTAGGAGACATTTAACACATTCCTAGCATTTAGAAATAACGATAAGTAGTGATATGAGGCTCCAGGAAACCAGGTTGGATCCAGCTGATGCTTGCCATTCTGCCCTTTGCCTCTGCTCCTTTATTTTGCCTATTTGGTCCTATTAACTGGAATTGAGGCATCATCATAAAACTATGAAGGAAAGGCCAAGAGAATCAGATACCACACTTCTGGCATTCTTGAAACTCTGAACCAACTGCTTATCTCCAGATTTACCATTTCTCAAGAATAATAAGTTCTTCTTTTTTAAGCCACTGTTTTTTGTTTTCACTTTTGTCTTTCTGGTACAAAGTTTGAACCCATTCCCTACCCAGTGCTTTACATTACATTTTGCCTCTTTGGATGTTTTGACATTTGCTTACATTCAAATTGACCCATTGTTTAAAATTTGTAGACCCTCCAAAGGAATATTTATATAGGATACCCTGAACCTAGAAGCCCAAAACTTTTTAAGAAGTGTTGGTAGTAGGTTTTATGCTTATTTATGAATCAATTTTTAGATAGCAATTTTGTGAGTAGATTTTTAGAATGGTCAATAAGAACAATGAACTTTCACTGACAGATTTTAATTAAAATTGCTTCAATGACCATGCTTGTTTTTAATGATTAAATGACTCTTAAATCTTCAAGGGCCAAGATTTTCAAGAATTTTTTTTTTACTTAACTCCCTATTATATTGAGTCTTCCTTATTCAAATTGGATAATTCATCAAGAGTGTTTGTTACCATATATTTTTCTTTTCTTTTTTTTCTTTTTTGCCTTCTTCAATTTGAAAAATTCTTTCAGCTTGATAGTTTCTTTCATGCTTTACCTATAGTGGCTGAACATTTTCATCATACCGTGATTACCTCTTTATAGTTGACACCTCAGTTCCCTGCAGTCGTATCTGCAGTAACTTGAGCAATAGGAGAATATGAGAATTGTTTCCAAACATGTTAACAGTGGAGAGAGTTAAAACTGATTGATAATACAGATGAATTAGAATACTTGAAGTCAGATTGTTTTGAGATGAGAACTGTATCAATGCTTTGATTTCCAAATATAATGCCACTGTAACATGATGATAGCAAAATGGAAATAATATTTTGGTATGATTCTAACTTGAAACATCTACATACCTACAGAATAATATAATACCTTAATATTTTTATAGGCATTTATTTAAGCAATCATAATTTAGGTGTTTTTGACTATATATGTACCATTTATTAACATAAATTTACTTTCTGTCTGATGAAATTTAACCCTTTTCACATGGTGGTAAACGTTCCCCAACATTAGAAAAAAATTGCAGATATGAATATTTTAACTCTTAGAGAAGGCACAGGATGTCACAAATGAAATAAGACCCTGTATTTGGAGGGCGGGGGAATTGACAACCTGAGAGATGGCACATGCCACACAAAATGTTTAAAGCATTTTTCTATAACTGCATTAAGTTGACATTAAGGGGAAAAATGACTCCTAAGAGTCTCAGCTTTACTCAAAAATAATATTAGAAATATATCCTATTGCTCAGGGAAAGTAATAGTTTATGCAAATCTATTTCTGCAAAGTAATGTGTTTCAATTACGATTCTAGCCCATCAACTATACAGTTGTGGAAGCACCTAAAAGGTTTGGAAATGTGTTCAACATCAGAAAATCAAAGGCATTCTAGCCTCATTAAAAAGGGCAAGTTGCCCTCTTCAACATGTCCACTTTGTGTACACACACATGCAGACACATCCATGCACACACACCCCCTACCCATCCCACCTAAAACAGTGCTTTATTCCATGAACATAGGCAATCAATCATATTTAATAATAATAACAACAACAATAATAATAATAATAAATTTAAAAAATAACTAATGTGTAGTGTGTATAAATTCATGAGGTTCTTAGAATGGAGAGAAGATATGACAAGATAAATCAGGTATATTATTTACTGGAGATAAAATTACAGGTGAAACATATTGTGAAATGGTGTCGATTTTATTCACCAAAATTATTTTGAGCATCTTCTTTTTGCATGTTTCTGCTTATTGTAACTATAGAAAAGATGTAATAATGGAGAGATAATACTATTCTTGTTTCTATCTGACTCTTAACACATCTAAGATTCTTTAATGTTATCATTTCTTCCAGGTGAAGGGCATTGTCAAAAGCTCTAAATACTTAATATCCGGTACTGTTTCTCTTGTTACTAAATTAAATCTAGCACTAAATTTTGCCATGTAGCAGAGGCAACAATGAAGGGAAAGCTACTGAAATGCAGTCTGGCATTTCATGAGATATCCTCATGCCACATTTCTGTCACCCTTCACTGTTCTCAGGTGCTTGTTTTCATCCTTATTCTCCTTATTCAGTTTATCTCAAGAGCCCATCATCATAAGCATTCCCTTGAATACCCTCTGAAATCCTTTGCACTTCTGGGTCCATAATACTCTCCTGCAAAGCCTCAACGTTGTTTGGATCCAAATCTCTACCTAGTCTATGCCTCTACCCCTGAAACTGAATGTGGTGGGACCAACACTTAACTGTTCTCATTTTAAAGCCATGACCGCAGACCTCAATAGACCCTCAATGCTGCCCAGAAGTTACACTGAAACTCCTCAGTTTACTCATCATCCTACTCCTCTAGGCCACTGTTTCATCCTCGCTTTCTGCAAACTACCCCACATCTTCCCCCATCCCCATTCTCAGCTGATGATCTTATTTCACTGGATAGAAAAATCAATAAATTAGAAGTGAACTTCCACATGCTCCCTACAACTGCTACTTCAACATGATGATAATGAAATGAAAACATAATAATAGGTATAATTTTAATGTGCCTACAGAAAAATCTAATAATTATAATAATTTTTATAGACAGTTACTCATGTGGCCATAATTATTTAGTAAAAGCTTTTGGATATATCGGTGCCAGTTAACATAAACTGTGTTAATAATGACATAAATATAAATTGTGGGCTGATATTCTGTGACAGAAGCACACAATCTTGGCTTCTGTCTTGAAACAATGAATAAAAGAACTAGAAATGCAAAGACCAAATTCCTTCCTTTTGCACTCAATCTCACCCTTTTCCAATGGTTCAAGAGCATTATTCCAGAAATTCTCTCCTCTTTCCTAAATCATTTCCCTCTGTGTACAAACATACTGCTCTTACTCCCATCTTTAGATAAACCTGTGCTTATGTTTGCTGCATCCTGCAGCTACAGCACCATTTCTAGACTCTCCATTTTAGCCAAAATTCTTGAAATAGTTTTAATACTCACTTGTCCCTGTTGCAGCTCTTCCCATTCTCTCTTAAATCCATTCTGATATGCTTTCCCTCCGCTTCTCCATCAGAACTCTTGTCCAGTTCACCAATGCACATCCAATATTTAATATTTTAAACCAACGGGCAATTCTTATTTTCTCATTTAACTTCATCTATTATCAGCTCTATACATGTTGTTCAGACTCTTTTATCAAACACTTTCTTCAATTGGCTCCTATTTTGTTGTAGATTCCTGGCATTCCTCCCATCTCACTTGAAATACTCTTTCTCAGTATATTTTCTGGATTTCTTCTCTTCTCTTTGTAATGTTAACCCCCCCCTCCCCCCCCCATAAGATCTATCCTTAGACTTCTCTATTTATGCATTAATTCTGTTGATGATATTAATGAGTCTTATGGCTCTAAATGAAATTTATATATTGATAACTCTTCAAATTTAGATCTCTAGCTGAACTCTCCTCTGAATGTTAAACTGGTTTATTTGACTTCCTAACTGACATATCGAATTGGATGTCTAATGTCAAATATATGTCCTCTCTTTCCCCCAAAACCTGTTTAATTTTTTTAACTTCCCAGTATCACTTGATGGAGATTCTATCCTTCTAATTGAGCATTTATCTCATGTTTTCTATTCAATCAGTCATTGAATCCTGTGGCTCCACAATATATACAGATCTAAAATCATTTCTCACTAACTACATTGTCCCCCTCCTGATCTAAGCTGTTATTAGATTGTTTCAATAACCTATTAACAGGTTACTAGTTTCTGCCTTACTTCCTTTTAGTCAGCTGCCAGCATTCAGAAGAATTTTTGTAATGGTAGGCTATATTATATCATCTATGTACGCAAAAACTTTCCAGTAGCTCCTTATCTCACTTGGGGTAATACCAACATCCTGATAGTAGCATATAGGCACCCAAATGATCCACACCCATTCCTTCTTTTCAGCAATGCTGCCTTATATAGCTTCCACGAAAACATAATCAATGTGAATAGTGTCCCCTGGAGTTGTTCAGTAAATACCTTGTAAGACTATTTGCAGCAACCCTGCCTCTTGATAGCGTCTCTTACGACGACTCTCCCCCTTTGCTAATTCTGCTCTAAACAAAAAAACAAACAAAAAAAGAATTCTTATTCTTCCTAAAAAAACACCTGAAGTGCTTTTAACTACAGAGCAATGTATGTACTGTCACCTCTGCCTGGAATGATCTTCCTCAAGTTATCTGTATGGCTTAATCCCTCACAACTTCAGATCTTGATTCAAAATACTACCTTCTCTGGGAATCCCTCCTAAATAATCTGTTTAATATTGCAACCCATATTCATTCAAACACCCCCTTTTCTCTGCTTTATTTTTCTCCATAGCCCTTAGCATCTTCTGATATATTATACAATTTGCCTGCTTATTTTGTGTAATCTTGATCTCATCTTATTAAAATGTACACTTCTTGATGGCAAGGATTTCTGTCTGTTTTGTTGACTGATATATTTTCAGCACCTCAAATGATTTCTAATACATCATGTACATAATAAATATGTATTGAATAAAAGAAAATTAACGAACCAAAATGTATTGAACATGTTGTCAATAAATTAAGAGTTCTAACCACAAAAAATTAACAATGCAAATGCCTAATCAACTACATTTTGTACAGTGTTAATGAAGACTTACTTAGTTTTTCTGTTAGTTTCCTTTAGGCAGCAAAGTAGACCTTCAGCAGGATCAAGAATATTAAAGGAGGATGAGTCTCAATTGCCCAAAATAACTCTACTTAGGATCGGAAAGTTCACACTGTAGAAGCAACACCATTGCTATGCTATTTCTTTTTCAAAAGAAAAATCCATTTGTAACACAGAGCTCCCCAGACATTTGTCACCATTTACTAGGCTTCAGTCCAAAAAGTGTCAGGACTGACCCAGCCAATTTCTAGGGTCACACAGTCATTGCTTTTATCACTTATGAAAACAGAAGACAATTTCAGTTCCCAAAACACAGTGGAAAATCAATAATCCTAGGGTCATTCTCAAAGTTGACAATATGATTCCAAGTCCTTATTAAAAGGAAAAATAGATAATGAGATCTATTTTCTTTAGCACTAGTGTCGCTCCCTAGAAGTCGTGTATATCCGAGTACAAATCAGTACTTTATGTTCAACAGGATACTGTTTAATGCATTATATCGTTACTCAAGTAAGTGAATTTATTCATTTATGCAATCATTATTTTATTTATTTTCCTTTTATATTCATTTATTAAATATAAAATGATTAAATTTATTTAATAACATTTTAAATTTATCACTTCCTTTAAAAAATATTTGTTAAACACCATCAATGTACCAGGCATGCTGCTAAGCGCTGGAGATATAAAACTATCCTAAATAGGGGCGCCTGGATGGCTCAGTGAAGCTTCCGACTTACGCTCAGGTCATGATCTGAAGGTCCTTGAGTTCGAGCCCCGCATCTGGCACTGTGCTGACAGCTCAGAGCCTGGAGACTGCTTCAGATTCCGTATCTCTCTCTCTCTCTGCCTCTCCCCTACTTGCACTCTATCTCTCTCTCTCTCTCAAAAATAAATAAACACTTAAAAAAAGTGCTTAAAACCACCCTAAATGTATTGTGGGCTGGTTTCACAAGCAATATCTCCTGAAATGCAAATATAAGGAGATAATAATAGGAAAAATACCATTTTTCTGGCTCTTCATCATCCTTGTATCAAGACCTTCATCCATTCTTCAGGTTTCTGTCCAAATATCTGTGGAGGATCCAGGGATCTCCTGACCTCCAAGAGCCCTTTTTTTCTCCTTTTTTCCTCTGGCTCCCTATGGTATATCAGGTCTTCTAAAAAAGTATCTGCATTGACTGACCATAAATGGTAGCACCAGGGTAATGCTCAAGCTTACCCATGGTTCTTTCTATCTTTGCATGTAATGCCTACAGATCTCTTTGCCCATTCATTAGTATGTAGTTATCCTACAAAGGGATGTTGCAATGAATGCTGACACAGAGGTGTTTGTGTTCATCAAGATTAATCCATTGGAGCAATGGTCTTTCAAGAGAATTTGTTCTCCTTCTTTATGTTCCCTACTTTACATGGTTTCACCACATGTTGTCCTGTGTTAAATACTTGGGGTATTTATTATTTAAGTAAACTAGTCTCATATTTATTTTCTCTATCATTACCACTGGCTGACGAGTACATAAAATTAAGTAGTCATATATATTACATGATAGTATCCAACTAGACAAATAGGTGTTTGCCATATATCAATGAGTTTTCTTGAAGAAATATTGGGCACTGCATTAGCAATCTCTTCCTCCTCTGTTTTCCTAGAATTCAAACCACTGACATCTCATCTGAACTCCTTAAACTTTTCACACTTATTATAAAGGAGCGAGAACTGCCCGTATCAGTAAGGTTTCCATGCTAGAAGCAGAAGCCACTTGAAGTTATTTTAAACAGGGGGAGTTTTTACTTAGCAATTTAAGTGCTTCCAAAAACTTTAGAAAGGCTGATGAAGCAGAGTCTAGGCTGTTCCTCTCAAAGGACTCACAAAGCCAGACAAAACTGTTTCCCTAGAGAAATGACCACTTCCAAAGCTGCCACTGGAGCTCTGGCAGAAGCATAAGTTTCTACTGCTGCCCTGCAAATGGGCACCAAATACTGCCTCAGAAAAGTCTCCTATTTTTAAGACCTTAGTGTCAATAATAGGAGCCAGGAGCTACCACACTTCAGCATTTGCCCATCTACTGCCTTCTAAAATATGTCCTGAGCACTTCTAATTGGCTGAGTGCAATAATTGGCTGAGTGCATAACAAATGAGAGCTGCGGAGAAGTTTGGGAAAGGTAGAATTTTGCTTTATAACCTCTCCAAATGAAAATAGAGTAGATAGGAGTTACAGTTCAGAAATATGTATTAGAATCAATTCTCTGTCTATAAAGTACTTCCAATCATTAACTGGGGTTGGAGTGGGAGCTCACAGTAGTAACAACTTAGTAGAAAAGCAAATGTAAAATCTGTGAATTTAGAAGACTTGATTATAATTTTAGCTCTGACATTTAGGAACATGAACAAGTCATTTGCCTTCCCTGAGCCTCAGTTTCCACATTTGATAATAACATCTAGGCCACCTCACAGGGTGCTTATGAGGATCTCATTAGACAAATGTGAAAACACTTCATAAATATTATGTACTTAGCAACTGCAAGCAGATATGATCAGTAGGAACAAAGAAAAATTAAATGAGATCATTTCATCTACTATTGAAAGTTTAATGCTAAATACATTTTATTTTATTCCAGTTATTGAAAACTGGTGACCCTATTTTTATATAGTCTGTAAATTACCACATTATCTCATTTCCCAATCAACTAGGAATTTAATGTAACTGGGAAAATTTAATCAAGTTTAATTGTAAATATCTGTGATATCATTTTGCAATGTCATAGAAATCTTAGATCCTATAAAGACATTGTTTTAATAAATAATAAAAACCATATTTGAATTAGTTTATTCTGCCATTTTATTTCTCTTCCTATAGTTTCAAATGCTTCCTTCATTCATATTAGCAAATCTTTTAAATTTTGTTAATTTTTGTGATCGTTTATAGGTATGTTTAGTTCACTTTTTAGTTGACCAAATCTCTGTGAAGTGGGTTTTAAGCTCTAGGCAGTAAAGTATGAAGGTTTCCAGTTCAGCAAGCTTCTTGATAACAGAAAAAGAGTTTCTAGGGAATTACTTTTCATTTTGTGTTATCATTTAGATTGAAAAAGTATAAACTCATAATTATCTAGTGTGATTTACTATTTTGATTGAGCTCTGGTTGTCAGTGTGATAAGATGACCTTATGAGCAGTATAACATTGAGCCCCTAGAAATCAATAAATATAATAAAATCCTTTTACTGCCCCTTCCTTCCTACTCACTAAATCAATTGCTTTTTACCTTCTGGTTTTTCATGAAAGTTCTACAATTCATTTTACTACCTGTCAAAATTGAAATGTTTTTTTTTCCTGAGGAGATATAGTTGTTTGATAATTCAATTTTCTTCATGATTTCACTTTTCATCTCTTTCTTTCTAGGACATTTACATACTTATCTAGTGTTGTAGGCCCCAAGTTTGGAATAAAATATTATATGGGGATAGTAAATGAGGACTAGCACCATGATTAGTACAGATATGAGGATTCATATATTGTTGATTTTGTTATTTGCAAATCATGGGATCAGACTATTACAAAACCTCCATATGAATCACGGAAGAGTAATGGGAGTATAACAGATTGGTTTTCCTTTCTTATAAATCAGGAGTGCTTCTCTAAATATCAGTCATATGAGTTCTACTTACCAGATAGAAAGGTTTGAACACACTTGACCCTATATTTCTCTGACGAGGAAGTTCATCTGTATCTCATACCCAATGTATCCACACTTGGCTACCTGATGATACCTGGACACTTTGCAAAGATTCACTGGGCAACATGGAACTAAGCCAAGAGAACTAAGGCTTTTCCCAGTACATGACCCCCAGTGATCTGTCAAAATAACAGTAACTACCTGCTCGTAGGCAGCTTCCAAGTAGTTTTGTTACTGGACATTTCCAACTTTGCCTTATATTGAAAGTATAAGCTCCTGGGAAAGTATTTTTCTTCTGCACACAGCAAGAAATTAGTTTTCCCCAGTGCCTAGCAAAAGACTCTAGCTCATTCTATAGCATTGATTTCATAATTCAGTCTTTCTACAGAGTCATTTATTGTAATAGATGTTAGAAAACACATAGTCTTGATGAAAGAGAGGTAGATTTGGCTATACAATGAGAGTCAGTCTATGAAAGGAAAATGATGGAAAATGAAGCAAAGTATTTAGGGTCCATCTTCTGAGCTGAGTGTGACATGTGACTTAGGCACTATAGATATTTGATCCATTCACTGCTTGCTTATTATGCCAAACTGAATTCTTTTCTTATGCTGTGTGCCATATAATGGAAAATATTAATGGCAATTGTCAACACTTTTGTGTTCTGCTTATTGATTCAATCAACTTTCATATAATACTATACACTCTCATTTATAACCTCATTGATGAGATTCAATCCTATAAGGTGTCTTATAAAGCAGAAAAGCATTTAAAGGGAGAAATATAAAGGAGGAGAAATTAGAAAACTGCAGATCTATATCATATACCTTGCAATCTAATGTCATTCTTCAACAACTTTTTCATTTTCTTATTTTAAATATATACCTGTTTTCCTTTAGACTCAATTGTTTACCCAGGGCAAGCATTTCATAGTAAAGTGTATGTTTCATAAAAAGTGAATTGAGCTGCTTTGAACCAAAACCAAGGAAAAAACCTTAATTTGGCTTTTCCTTTACCCTTCAAATCATCACTGTGCCTTATATGACATTTGCCCCTTGGCTTTTAAAATTGGACCACCATGGGTCACCTGGGTGGCTCAGTTGGTTAAGCGTCCGACTTTGGCTCAGGTCATGATCTCATGGGTTATGAGTTAGAGCCCCGCATCGGGCTCTGTGCTGACAGCTCAGAGCCTGGAGCCTCCTTCAGATTCTGTGTCTCCTCCTCTCTCTACCCCTCCCATGCTCATGCTCTTTCTTTCTCTGTCTCTCAATAATAAATAAACACTAATAAAATGAAATGAAATGAAATGAAATGAAATGAAATGAAATGAAATGAA